>NC_081415.1:181706385-181923885 GCF_030272615.1 Cryptomeria japonica
CTTTCAAAACAAAAAATATTGAAACAAACAATTTAAGTTTGAATACAACTTAATTTTTTTTACTAACTAAATTGATTTTTAATATTAATAAAATAAATAAAATATTTTAAAAAATGATGATAAAATAAATTTGGGAGGTGATGCAAACAGAATCTATTTAGTATTCCTTGGACTCAAAGAATCTATTTTTTATTAGAATGAGAGGGTTTCGCATGGATTTCATAAGTTGTAGCTATTCTGGCTCCAAAACGGCATGCCATGGCATGATGCCCCTCCAAAATTGCATGCCCTCCCATGATGCCATGAGACACATTCTGGGACCCACCATCGGGATGACATGGAGGTATGTTGCCATTTTGCAGTTGGTGAAAAGTATTTGCACGTGCCTAAGATTTGTTGGCCACTCTCACAGTCACGACATCACAAGCAACGGCGTCAGGATTTAAAATTGTTTTCAGCATGCCATTTTTTTTTTAAATTTCTTTCCCGCCCAACCATATCAAAAAAGAGCATGATGTATTCATTTTCCCATTTGTGACATGGGAGGTGCAGGTCATGGATTGTTGGAGCAGAGCCATGAAAGCAAGTATGTCGTTGAAACATGATTTTTCATGGCCTGGGTACTGTCTCAGACATCCAGAACAAAAAGACACAAGATAAAATACCATTTATCACATTAAGTCTAACTGCATAGACAGAGGTTTTCAGATCCTTGTGAAGCCGCTCTCAACGAACAAATCAAGTAATGTCCTGTTTAGGGTATTTCATTTTCATTTTCTTATTTCGATTGTCATTTCTTCGGCTATTGGGTTCAACAACCTGAATGAAATCTATTCCTTTTCAGCTAGATGATTTATTGCCATGTAATTCCATTATGGTAAATGGGTCATGATCTACATTGAGTTATTTATATCGATTATAATTATTTTTGGTTGCTTTTACTTTTGTATGGTTTAATCTGACACCATTTTGTTTTTGGCAACTGTACCCAATGACAGTAACATTGAGAAGCAGATTTGCGTGATTAAGCAAAATAATAATGGTGGAAGCGTAAGTGGAAGGCTATAGCTATTCTGGCTCCAAAACCGCATGACACATGATTTTTTTAATTTTTTTTTGTTGTCTTTGCATTTAGAAAGGAAATTTTAATTTTATAAATGTACTGGTTTTGGTCTTTTAATGGATGCAAATACCGCTATGCTTCTATTATTGCAGGTCAAATTTCTTCTATGCCACAATCTAGACATTGTTTTAGGAATCATGAAATTCAAGTTCTTGTAAGTTTTTTTTTAAATTAATTATAAGTATCAAATTTTTTTTATAGATTCTAACCCGTTCATTGTATAATCATGCTTTGCTATTTGCAATGCCAAAGAAGCAGCCATGAAAAGAAAACTAGATGGGAGTAAGAAAATATGGGACACAATTGGATAAAAATGGGAGCGAAGCATATTCAAATATTTAAGCAGAGGGAATAGAAGAGTTTATGTTTTAGATTTACAAATTTTTAAAAAATATTGGTACTGGTGTCTGTAGGATGGAATAGAGGAGACTGAGTAGATACAAAGATGGAGTGCATAGAGAGAAAAGATGATGCACACCTGATTTGTGGGTCAAAGGTGTGGTAAGTTTGTTGGATGGAGTGCATATTATGGAGAGGTAAATATAGAGAATGGGTACAGAAAATGGAAGATTTACTTTTTTCATTTTATATCTAGTGGCATCTTCATTTAAACAATTGTCAGATTTCTTATTTATGTGGGTTGTGTGTGACATGGTTATTATGAGGTCCAACAACACAAAAAAATGTTTTTGATATGTTGTATATGATAGGCTTTTAAATGGTGAAAAGTGCTTGCAAGGGTTGAACAGTGAATTCTTGTTGTGATTTTATCTGTTTTCTCTTTTTTTTAATGGAAGAATAAATATTGATTGCATAAATGGTTTGAAAAAAGCACATTTGCAGTGGTGATAGGTTATACAATCTTATGTATTTGATGCTTATAGATGAGTATTTGATATTCAAGATAATTTTTTTTTTATTTGATAATAAAAAGTGAATAATGACTCTTGTGTTGTATTTTATGTATCTTTAAGCACAAAGAAATATAGTTGTTCTTTCTAACATTTTCTATAATCTTTTATTACTCATGTAATTGAAATAGTTTAGATTTTTTAGTTGTCTATATAATTTGGTAAGGATAAAAATGTTGGGTAAAATTAGATTTTAGTGGCTAAAAGTTCAAATGAGACATTATATTAATATGGGCATCTCAATAGTTGAAAAATGTTTAAAAGTCATCTTATTTTCAAGAAATTGGATATAAGAAAAAATTTCAATAGTAAGGATTCAAATTACCAAATTAATATTAGTCAATTTATTATGAAGAATTTGAATGGTAATTAAGTTTTTAATAAATAATTGAGAACTATTTGTCCAATATATCTAATATTTGTCTTTGTTGCTCTATTTTATGTAATTTTAATTTTTACCTTTGTTCATTGTTGAATGTAAATTCATCTTGAGTCAAAATTAGTACTTAGGGTATTGAAAAAAAATCCTAGTTTGACAAAAAAACCCTCCATAAAAATGGCAATTTAGATATTAAGTCCATAATAAATTTTTAAAATATATAATAGAAATATTAAATGTTAGAACTTTAATGTTAATTATTTTTAAATCATATTTGTAAAATTTAATTAAAAATTTTAAAATTATTTTCTATAAAGCAAATTGAATAATGAATTGAAATCTACCTAACCAAAATTCTACTACCAACTATTTTTTAAAATTTTAGTTTTTTTATTTTTAATTAAAAAAGCATATCTAGAATGATTTTAGTTGCCCCAAATTATATTATGGGTTAATATTGTTGTCTAGCCTTGAGGGTTTGTATTGCATGTTAAAATTTCATCAAATGGTTAAGGCTAAACATGTCATAGTGTTATTGTGAAGAAGAAAAGTTAATTTCTTAATGTCTAATATTTCAACATCATTAGATGATTAAAAATTAGACAACTTCAATTATTTTGTGGGAGAGGATAATAAATTTGAAAATAAGAATATTATATTAAATAAATATGTAAAGATAAAACATGAAAATAATCAATTAGATAGTAAATTGTGAATCCTTCAAAACCTAAAAAGTCATGTTTTGGGGTGTGCAAACCTCTGATACTTGAAAAGGAAGGTTGTGATACCAAACCAATCATTTGAGATGAGCGATAGGAATGTGCACTTGGAGCTGGAATTGCGTAGATAATAGATGTTGGGTATGTTGTGAAATGTAGATTAATATAGTGTATTTTGAAACACGTTATGTTTTGAAACACATTCTTTTATAAAATTCCCTATAGTTTCCTTATAATATGTGGTAAGGGGTTTCTCTTATTATAATAAGCTTCAAAATAAAGAAAGGGAGAAGGGAACAAAGGAATGAAGATACCTAGAAAGGGGAGGGAGGGATAAGAGAAGAGACAAAAGAATAGAGAGAGAGAGAGAGAGAGAGAGAGAGAGAGAGAGAGAGAGAGAGAGAGAGAGAGAGAGAGAGAGAGAGTGGGGGGGGGATTAAGAAGGGATTGAGGGAGAGGTAGACATGGATGGAATGAAACACCTAGGGAAGGAGGAGATAAAGAGGTGAGGGAAGAGAGAGAAGAGAAGGAGAAATTTTAGAAATAGATAGGTGTAAAGGGGGAGGGAGATAAAGGGGGAGAGAGAGGTAGAGAACTAGAGGGGACAAATAGATAGATGAGAGAACCTAGATGGGGAAAGAGAGATGAGAGACCTAGATGGTGAGATAGAGGATTGAGATAGATAGAGGGGGATAGAGAGAGGTAGGTAATGAGACATGGATGCAGATGTTGATAGGTGGAGAGGAAGGGAGTGAGAAACCTAGAGAGAGGAGAGAAAGGCGATGACCTAGATAGTAGAGACAAAATACTAGAGGAAGACAAAATAAAAGAGTGTGGGGTAGCAAGATAGATATGGGGGTATGTATAGATGGGGAGATATAGAGGGAGAGGGAACACTAATACATTCAGCCTAAAATTCTGACGGAGTTTTTCGACGGAGAAGGTATATTGTGATCAAACTTGATTTTTTTTTGAAAAAATGCCTAATTTCGTCGGAATTCTGATGATAATACAATGACATTAGGGTTTTTTAAGAAAAAGTGCCCGTGTTCGTCGAAATTCTGATGACCGCATGCATTACTTTAAAAAAAAAGAAAAGACCAAAATCCCGCCTCTTATTCGTCCCGCCTCTGTAGCGATCATTGGTGTGAAAAACACGGCCACAGTGGGGAATGGGGGAACAAAGTGCCATGGGCACAAAGTGCCAAGGGCTGGCACATAACCATCGAGGATGACTGCAAGGGAGCCCAAAATGGGCTATGTAAACGACGACGCCCGGGCCTCCGTCAACAGCAATAAGAGCTATAGACGGAGGAAGAAGTCATCTTTGAGAAAGAATTATGGATGCGAGCACTCTTGAGGACTGGTATTTTTGTAGTGAAATTTTCTTGAACTTGTGCTACAGTTGTATCAATAAAATTCCTTGCTAGTTAGGGTATTAGAACAGATTAATCAAGAAAATTTTCAGTTCATTTTCGTTACATTATGGTCGGAAAATAAATCTATATCCTGATACAAGATTGTAATCTCCTCCCCCATCACCCCCATTTCTCCCCGTGTAATACTTATCCAGAGAATCCAGACAGAGAGGTAGATTATGTTATATATCTCATCAAGATGAGTATTAGTCATTCTTGTTTAGGTATGGAAATCTTTTGCAAGAGGAAATATTGTGGATGTGATTGACAAAGCAATAGTAGAAAGCATATCCAATGAGTAAGTTTTAAGATGCATTCATGTGGGCCTTTTATGTGCACAAGTAGATGCATTAATTTAACCGTCAATGATCGATGTACATGCATTGCTTTTAAACTCTCTAACCTCTAGAATTATAGGCACAAATTCAACTACTTCACCGATCACTCATTCAATCCATCCATCTATTAATGATGAAACTGTATCAGATTTAATTCCTAGATAATCTTGTTTATTCTTTGCACATTAGAATAATAATAAATTTAATATCAAGTAGGTAGTGTTTTTTACAATTTTAATTATGTAATACTTTATCATTATATATCAGTGAGTCATATGAACTCACACTTCATGATTAGTATGTAATATCTCTAGTTAGAATATTAAGTAATATTTCACTAAATTTCTCACCTCAAAAATTTCTCCACCTTAATGATAGTTGATGTTAAGGATTGAATGAAACAAACTCTTGTTCATGGATCACCTTCTTAGCCTCCTATGGAAGTCATTCTTTTTGTGGTCTACCATGACCATAATCAGGGTCTTAATAAATGTATTAGATACTCTCTATTATCAATAAGAGAGTTATCATAATATAGTCGTGGTGAGTGGTTACAAATAAGATTAGTGGGTCTATAGTTCCCACTTGGTTTGTACTTAGAAACATTATCATTTCTTAGTTGTATGGAAACTACAAATTCATGCATCTAGCCAACAATACACACTAGCTATTATATGATTCCACTAATGAGAAAAGCCTAGTCAATCTTATAGTTTGTGGAATTAGTCATGTCCCTCATATAGAATATCTATATATGGAGTATTCTTGCCTATAGATTACCTATTATTTTGCTTAATAATGTGATTATTTCACATACATCATAAAAGTGCCCTTCTAATATGTTTGTGCATCAATCTTGAAACCATATTTTTATTAACCAACCAATGATAAAAATTATCTTAAACACACCTCTATATTTGAATCCCACTAGCTTTGATAATCAACCATAATAACCTTAACAATGAATCGATGACAACAATGCCTAATAAATCATCAATTGTCTTAGGTGAATCTAGCCAAAGCCAACCCATCAAATCCACTAATCTCCCTTGCATCCCAATCATAAAATTTTATGGTTGTTGGAACAAGCTTGGGAGATTTAGTTCTTCCTTTGCAAATCAACATACCCTATTTTGGTTTCCCAAATATTTACTAAATAACTTTGAAGATAAATTGGGAAGAGAATCCATCATATAGATATTTCTTTTCAACAGCCTTAGAGGACATTGTTTTGTCTATCATTTATTATAATAGCTAATACCCAATTTTTTTATAAGATAACAAGCAAAACCTCCTCTTCACAAACTATGTTTTCCTTAATAATCCAAGAATGAAAAAAGGAACCCACATAAAAATTACTTACTCCCTACCATGAAGGCAAAAGAACATCCAATTTAAAGATAGATGTACCAAAAGGAAAGAAATATCACCTCAAAATCTGTCTTGAACTTATACATTGAATCTATACACATGAGAATCCCCTTAATAACTCTCTCACAACTTTCAATGCTAGAAGAATGAGTGTTTTCACAAGACTTTCATACTATGATATTTATATCAAGATTCACTTGCATAGTTTTAGAGTCAAGCTGACCCATTCTCATGAGTAGTTTACATGAACCCCTCATAAGAATGGATCACTTAGTACTCATTTCATCAAAGTGATGCTCATAGTATTATTGAACCAAATTTTGTGGATATTTAGGAGACACAAATAAAATATAAATGTAATCATTCCATATTTTTGTAGGAGATATTGGAATGAAACTAATAGGAAGAGTAGTAAACATGAGTCACAATGAGCACTTTAGAATAAATCTAAACATTATAAGGAAGAGTAGCTTGGAAAAATAGAAGCATAATTTATTTACCAATATGCAAGATTATTACTTGGGAAAGAATCTTGAAAGAGGATTGAAAAGATTCCTTGAGATAACATTGTCTCACTTATCCAAAATTATGAGGAAGGATTCATTAGTGAAATGGTCATTAACAAGATGGAGAGAATAATAATTTAGCTTGGCCATGACACAAAGTCTTAGAATAGATTCCAACCTTGGTGAATGGAATGAAAATCCCAAACAATTAATGAGTGGTGAGACAAGTAGAGGCATCTATAAATTTTGTTTTGAATATATATAAAATAAAGAAAAAATGGGACTAAAACCAAGGGAAATGCACATGGAAAGGATATGATGAAAATCAAAATAAATAGTTTGAAGATAATATTAGTTACCTAAAGGATATTCCACTTGATTATTTGGTATATCATAACTATTTTGACAAATTTTGAAACCATTAGAGGTACCTTTTACTTCTGTAGATGAGGCATTCATTCATGTTGAAGTTGTGATAGCTTATTTGCCTCTTTATAGACAACAAATTATCCATACGAATTATCATATATACTTGTAACCTCCATCCCAAACCACCTATTTCACTCTTATTCCTTTGTGTACCTCTTTTATTCTTCCATTACCTCTTCACTTACCTAAATTCAATCCAAAACATAGTGTATATAGCATCAAAAAAAATCCAAATTTGATTAATATTATCCACAACATATCGAAAAGACAAATACCACACTTACTGTGTCATCAACCAAAAATAATTTACTTACATATACAAAGAGTTCAATAATGGAGAAACATCCATGTGGTGCCCTACACATCCAAACTTTAAATCACTTTCCATGCATGAAAATAATTGCAACCATACACAATTTCCCACCCAATAGATTCTCTCAAACTAGTTTACTATCTTAACATAGGGTCAAGGAAAAGCGGGCCAAAATAGGAATCCAAGTGTCTTAAAAGCCTTCAAGACCATAGTGGTGAGGATTGAATTTCTTTCTTTAGTGGTATCTTTCTGTAGATTAATTAGTTGGGGATTCTATTAGGACCTTTTCCTAATTAAAAAAAACATATAAAGATTACATCCCTAAATATTGCATTCATAATAGAATAAATGTCTGCAATATTGAGACTATATTCATAATAGATTTATAGTGATGAATAAAGAAATATTTAAGATTATCAAAAAATTGATGTTTTCTTTCTCCCAACTATCATTGGATATTGGGTGATCTTTGAGGCATTATGTCAAATAGTTCATGTGCCTTATCTAAGCTTACATATTTTGCATGCATGTGTACCTGGGTAGTTGCACTACAACATCTATACTCACTAATCACATTTGGTTGGAAGTTTCTAAATCCATTTCAAACACATCTTGGGTAATGCATTCCAAATAGATACAGTTGCATGCCAAACACCGCAATCAATCACTCGCACATGAAGTTCCATGAGTGTGATCTTTTTCAAATCCTAATATGATTTCTATCTCGTCAACCTCTAGAGGAGCCACCTGACTTGGCCACACACAAACTAAGATCCATTCTTCCCACTTTTCAAGATTGTATTTCTCTTCACTATCTTGCAGTTTCCCTCGTGAATTTTCAATTATAGTGTAGAGTTCTTCACGAAGGACACCACCACATCATCTAGAGTCTATGCTTTAATTTTTTTCTTTGATCCCATGGAGGCCAATAGTCCTTTGTTTGAGGAAGTGCTTCCTGAATAGTCATGGGGGGGAGAGGTAATTCTTGAAATTGCTCTTATATTGGGAGATTGTGTACATAACCTCTTTGTCTTCTGAAAGCTAACAATTATACTTCGAGTCCGCCAACTCTTGTTCCACACTATAGAAATTTTTGGATATTGACTTCCAAATATCCCTCGATGCAAAAGTATCATTCTCATAATAGAAAAAAGGTGCTCCATGCATGAACACATTGATTTCCTCCAAGCATGGCCCAATAGGTTTCGCAGGAACTCCAAAACCAGTTAGACCCTCTGGACATAAATTAGAGACATCACATTAGACACTCCAGACATTTTTTGTTTGTATTGCATACTATCTATCTATTTATCACCCTTAAACACTTTCCTCTGCCATTCTCCAATTGTTCTCTTCTAGGCAGCTGATGAGCTTGTTTCCATGTCATTCAAGATAATCCCTGCTTGCTTTCTTTTAGGAAATTTGCATGCAAGAGACTCTTCAACTTGTATGTTCTGCTTCCGTATAGATATAAATTTTAATTCACGCTGAGATAATAATTAAATTAAATAAGCAATTGTAAAGAAAAAATTTAGTCATTCGATGTTACATATTATCTGACGAAAAGGTCCTAGACAATTCTTGGAGAAAGGAAACATCATTGATAATCATTTTTTGCAAATAACACTGAATCAAATAAATTAAAATGTTTAATGCAATTTTAAAAAATAGAACTCATTCAATGCTTTCATGCACCGATGGCAAAGCCGTTTGACCCACATCATCTCTCGTCGTCGGAATTCCGATGACAACTAATGAAACGCCCGACAAGGATGCTGTGCATCTGACGACACTCCTCTGTCAGAATTCCGACGCCAGCCCGAGATGGCGATGATATTATTTCACGGAATGAGCATCCATGGTGGTCATCAGAAAGGTTGGAGGTGATGTCAAAATTGTGACGACCACAAGGATAGTCGAAAATTCTGACACAAAGTTTTCGACGGCCTTTTTTGTCGGTAGTGCGACGAAATGTGGTCGGAATTCTGACGATTGGCCGTTGAAATCTTGACCCAAATGTACTAGCAAAAAGAAAGGGAGAGAGATACCTAGAGAGAGGAGGGATGCAGAAGAGGAGAGACATACTAAATCTACTCAAAATATGAACTCAGAAAGTAAATAAGCATATAATGAACTCAGAAAATAAACTTTGTCAAGATCTATTATTTTCAACTCACCTTCGTGTTATGCATGCATTCTTCCTTTTTATGCTAAGTTCATCATAACTCAGATCTGGGATATATTATAGTCTTCAAACATGATAGGTTATTGTCAGGATGTGTATGATATGAAGGTAGCCACAAGATAACATTGTAGATTATTGATCGGATTTCATATAACACAAAAGTTATTACAAGATAACATGATTGATTATTGACTATAGTACGAAATCCTATGAACAATCTACCATTTTTTCCTGTAAAAAACCTTCATGTTATACAAAATATGGTCAATAATTTGTCATGTTATCCTATAGAAACCTTCATGTTATACGAAATCTGGTCAATAATCTACAATGTTATCTCATGGTTACCTTCATGTTATACGATGGTTGCAGCTAAACTAGCTCCAAAACCGCACATCAATCAAATGAAAAGTCAATAACATAATTTTTTTCAAAAATTATAGATCATTGATCATGATCAACAGATTTAGTTGCGGCTTTGATCGTGATTGAGATCAAGAAAGAGAGACTGAAGAGATGGAGGGAGGGAAGGTGAGAGAGAGAGAGGGTGAGAGATAGAGGCAAAGAGAGAGACTTAAGAGAGAAAGAATGGGAGAGAGAGGGAAAGAGAGAGAGAGAAGATTCATGGAACATTGTTTAGGCACATAGCGTGTTGATAGAAGATTCGACTAACATAGTGTGTTAGTCGCTTTCACTGATTTGTGGAGTGCGTGGCCGCTATTTCCTTTTGCCTCACAAAACAACGAATTTGACTAACATAGCATGTTAGTAGCTTTCGCTGATTCGTGGGTTGTGTGACCACCATTTCATTTTACCCCACAAAATGGCGAATTCAACTAACATGGCATGTTAGTCACTTTCGCTGATTCACGGACTGCATGGCTGCCATTTCTTTTTGCCCTGCAAAATAGCGAATTAGACTAACATGGCATGTTAGTCAATTTCATTGATGTGCGGACTGCGTGACTGCCATTTCCTTTTGGATTGCGAAACATTGAATTAGACTAACATAGCGTGTTAGTCACTTTCACTAATTTGCAGACTGCATGGGCACAATTTCCTTTTGCCCTGTGAAATGACAATTTTGACTAACATGGCATGTTAGTCATTTTCTTTGATTCATGGACTGCATGGCTGCCATTTCCTTTTGCCCTATGAAACGACGAATTTGACTAACATGGCGTGTTCGTAGCTTTCACTGATTCACGGGCTGCATGGCCACCATTTCCTTTTACCCCACAAAATGGTGAATTCAACAAACATGGCATGTTAGTCGCTTTCGTTGATTCATGGATTGCGTGGCTGCCATTTCTTTTTGCCCTACGAAATAGCAAATTTGACTAACATAGCGTGTTAGTCGATTTCACTGATTCGTAGACTCCATGGCTACCATTTCCTTTTGGACTGCGAAACAGCGAATTCGACTATCATAATGTGTTAGTCGCTTTCACTAATTCATAGGCTGTGTGGCTGCCATTTTCTTTTGCCTCGTGAAACAGCGAATTCAACTAACATAGCATGTTAGTTGCTTTTGTTGATTCACGAACTAACACACTATGTTTGTCGAATTCGCTATTTTGTGGGGCAAAAGGAAGGTTGTGTCTATTGTTGGTGTGTAAAGCTAGAATAGATGCATCCACCAAAATGAAATGGCGGCCATGCAGCTCGCGAATCAGTGAAAGCTACTAAAATGCTATGTTAGTCGAATTTGTTGTTTCGCGGGGCAAAAGTAAATGGTAGCCACGCAGTCTGTGAATCAGCAAAAGTGACTAACACACTATGTTAGTCGAATCTTCCATCAACATGCTATGTGCCTAAACAATGTTCCATGAATCTTGTCTCTCTCCGATGAAACCTTCTTCAGTTTATTCCTCCAGTCACTCCATTGGCTTTCGGAATGAAGTCACTTAATACTTCATCCAATGGTCCCATGACATTTAACTTTCTTTTTGATCGATGTAACTTTCACCGATTGCTTCATCGGGCATCAGCATAGCATATTTTCCTTGCTTCTGATATTTATAGTCTCCCCGATAGATCCACCCTCTGTGACATTCTGCCCAAAATGCATCTCCCTGACAATGTATGTTATCCCGATGAGTCTAACTACCCTTATTTCTTGGTATCACTTTATCAGAGAGAGTCTCTTCGATAAAGTTGCCTTCTCCATTTAGTGCATCAGGTATCGGGGTAACATAAATTGGGACCTCCTGATAACCCGATGTCACTGCTATGAAGACATCACTCCATCGGCTATCGATAAGAGCTCCACCGATAACCCCATCGGGTATCAGGATGATATTTTTTCCTTGTTGCCGATAGTGTATGGTATCCTGATGACTCCGACCTCCTATCATATCATCACTGTAACTTGTCCTGATGGATTTCCACTTAGTCGCACCTTTTCCCACCACTCATGCTTTAGGAAACACCCTCGGCATGAGTTACTCCGATCAACATACTCATTCCTCCTTAGGCGATCTGATTGGGATTACTTATACAGATAAGCAAAATTTTGTAGTTTTTACAAAAGAAATCCCTCTTTATGGATGCAACTTTTAATAATCTTACTGAAGAGTTTCTCCGACACCATTTACCTCTTTGCACATGATCACAACCCTGCTCTGTGCCGACATTCCAAAAATTACTCTTGCAATGAGACTAATTGTGAAGATGAGGATTGCCAGAATGCCATCATACTCAACACTTCCCTTGAATATGCCTCCCTCTCTCTCCCATTCTTTCTCTCTTAAGTCTCTCTCCCTCCCTGCCTCTATCTCTCTATCTCTTTCTATCCATATCTCTCTACCTCTATCTCACTATCTCTCTCTTATCCACTCCATCTCTCCTACTCAAAATTCCTCTCCATATCCCTCTCTATCTCTATATATCCCCGTCTATCTATTATATCTCCCTCTCACTCCCCTCCATTTTTATCTCTTTCCATCCATATCTTTCTCTACCTCTATCTCCCTCTCTATATATTGGGCTATAATTCCCTCTCCCTCCTCTATGTTTATCTCCCTTCTCTCTATCCCTCTTTATATCCCCCCACTCTATCTTTCCCCATCTCTCACTCTGTCACTCTCTCTATCCCTTACCTATATCAGGTGGGTGGGAATCAATGCCATTAATTAGCCTGCTTTCATAAGGTTCTGCTACAATTCCCACCCAACTATAGTCCCTCATTATTCTATCGGGCTGATGCCATTACTCGTATCTAGTCTCACAATGGCACAAGTGTTGATTGGGGGGCTAGCAATGACATGAGTGCAAGCCGAGTCCCTACAATTTGATTCTAGCAGGTTAATTAATTGACTGGGCCCCCCCTACTATTCTAAAGGGCTAGCAAGCTGATTAATTACTACCATTCTATAGGCCTTGTAAAGAGTTGATTCCTTGAGAATAGTAGGGACTTGAATGAACTGATTCAAGTTACTCTAGCAGGCATACATTAATGGCATGGTAGATGAATTGGTGAGTGAATTCGAGCTCATCCCCTACCATTCTAGCCGGGGTCACATTTTGATTAGCGTCTATAGATGGTAGGGGCTCAGGATTCAAAGTACGGGAGCTTAGGAAGGATACGAGCAGCTCCAAATGCACCTAATAGAGGAGGAGAGTGAGATAGGGAGATAGAGATTGAGAGGGAGAGACAAGAGATAAATGAGAGAAAGAGAGATGGAGAGAGAGAGAGGGGGGAGACAAAGATAGAAAAAACATAATATTGATGAATCAACACCTCGAGGTCAACATAATTTGTATTCTAATGATGTTTCAAAATCATTATTGAGTTATTATAGATGTATCTTCTTCTTCATCAATAACATACAAAGGTAGCTCATTAAACAAAACAAGCATTATTTCATCATCTTGCTCCATATAACTAGGTAACTCATTAAACAAAACAATCAAAAACTTGTTATCAACACTTTTTCCTTGCTCTTTAACCTATTGTTCTAAATCATTATACATATCATTTTATTGCAATAAATTTTATTTTTCTATTTCTACATCATTTGTAGGTGTATTGACAAAAGATAACTTTGTTTCTACCTCAAAAAAGTCTCTCTTTTGTTCAACAAAATAGCTCTTTTGATATATAATAGGACCTCTTGGACAAAGGCAAATGATGCTAGGGCATGAAAGTTGATTTACAAAAGGACTTTGATAATATTTGGGGATTCCTTGAGGTGGAGACATCTCTTTAAAGGGTTTCTCTTGGGGAATGATGACCTAGTTTTCTACATACATATAAAATCTTGCATGCATTGAAAGCTTCTAAAACTTGGGATTTCAACTTTAGAAGACTCACTTGAAGGTTGAATATGCTTACCTTGCCTAAAACATTTAAATTTTTACTCACAAACCTCTTCTTTCATAAGATAATCTATTGTAGTTGAGGGAGCTTGTTTGAGGATAGGAATTGAAAGAGCCGATTAAGTCTCCAACCTCTAAAATTGAGCAGTAAAAACCTTCATCTACTTCTCCTTGGTTTTTATCTCACTGCAAGATATTCTTCATACTGCTTTGTTTGATCCTCTAAATCTTTCTGATGATGATAGGCTTGATAAGCCCACTCATTCCATTCCAAATCAAATTCCCTTGATAAGTACACTTATATTCAAGTTCCCAAGGGGTTTGAGCAGGGACGGGTGGGTGGTAAGCATATTGAATATGCTAATAGCTTGTTGTAGAAAGTTTGTTTGGGATAAAACTAGCAGTGTTTTGGGTCTAATATAGATAATAAGGTGTAGGAATATCACTGTCATGAAATAGGGTTTGATAAGACAAACTCTTATGAAGTATACACATATTTATTCATTCAAAGAGCCAGAAAATCAAAATAAAATAGATTTGCTTTGAAACATACCAACACTTGGAATATTGAACCAATAGATTTGAACTCAAAGTCACTAGGCATGTGAAGATATTGCCTCAAAAGGAAGATATCATTGATATAAATACCAATATCAACAATGAATGGAAAATCCTTGGACTGAAACAATCCAAACTATCCCACTTAGTGTGCCAAAAGTTGTTGTTACTAAGGATTGTGCCCAAATTCTAAGATACAAAACTCAGTAATCTTGCACAACATGGGGAGTTTCTCAAGGTATGAGTGACCTAGAACAAGGATCAACCTCCATATTATGGGATACTTCCCTTGGAAAGCCTCCTAAAATTATTGCACTTGACAAGAGAAAACGATAGAAAGATTGCTTTTGAATTGAAAACTACTAGCCCTAGGAGGTGATGCACTAAAATTTTGAGATTCTACTTGCTATCCTAAAATCACAATGAACTTCAATGGAGATCAAATTCCATTCACAACTCAAATTAGAAACATGTAGTATATAATTGATTCATAGGGAAGTTCTTAATTCAATAATTGCTTGAAGGAAAATGATTGTATTCACAACTTCAACTTGTCAAAACACTGAACACAACTTACAACCTCTACTAACATGACACTTCTTGCCTTGAAAATGCATAGATGAGACAAAATTGAAGGATCTTTAAACAAACCATAGGAACATCATCATATCATCCATTTAGGAGTCAAATAACAAGTTTAGATTCTATTTATTGGTTACATGTTATCTCTATTAGCTACGTCTATGGAAAACTATAAAATTTTGTAGGCTAGAGCAAGTGTAGATTATGTCATTGAAAGACTCATTCAAAAGAAATAATACTGAAGCTTTAAATAAAAACACCGTGTAATAAAAGAAATCAAGCTCATGATTGTAGTTTTTACATCCATGATGAGTGTAAATGAGACAATGAATTCACTTACCAACAACATGTGATGTCAACTAGAGGGGAGATTTATCACCAAGATATTGAATATTGGGGCACATATTAGTGTGTCCAATTATGATCAATGATAAGAAATGATTTTGTGTGTGTGTGTGATAGATTCCATCAGTTTTGATGTTAAACCATTTGTGCATATTTAGGATTAAGATTATATATGCTATATACACAAAAATGTGACTATACATAGACAATTAAAGCATGAAGTTAACCAATATAGCTCACATGGACACACAATTTAGTCACAACAAAAGAAAATTAATATAATGAAAGGATACAAAATATTTCTGTCCACCATGCCTCATCAATGCACCGAGCTATGATATTCATATCCAAGGATATAAATTGGGTAGACTATAATATTAAATTCTCATAATGACAATACAACAATGTGTAACATCTAAGAATTTGGTTCAAATGGATTGGTTTGCAACAAATTTATAGATTTTTGTGTGAGAAAATAGAGGGCCTAGATTAGTTGGAGAGACCAAAGGTTCTCATAGCTTGAGAGGATTGGGAGCATAAGAAGAGAACAAGTTTCATGCTTTTAATTGAGGAACTCAATGTCTCTCCATGATTCAAGGGGAATCAAGGGTGAGTGGCATGTGTCTTGGATAGAGTGGATGGTAAAGATCTAGAAAGTATTTTTTTAGGGATGTGAAAATAACTCCTATGCCTTAAGTATTGCAAGTGTACAAGTGATATGACATATGCACCTACTTGAGAAATTGAGAACATAAATATTTGAATATTTATTATTAGGCATGCATGAATGATTAGGGATATTAATTAATTTTTCTTAGGTGTTTAGTTAATTAAATATTCTAGTGTTTATTGAATTTTTAGATGGGGGTGAGATAGAGATTTATTTACCTAAGAGAGCTTATAGAAAAATAATGTGGAGTAAACGTTAGAAATAAGAATCAATAATAATAAATTTTATGATTTAATTAATTTTAGAAAGAAAATAAAATAATTAATCAAAATACAAATGATTAATTAGAAGTAAAATGACAATAGATGAGCTCAATTTTAGTTGTCTAAATATACTTTTTGTGAATTTTATAGTGAACATTTAATTTATTGGAAAAATATTCTTATGACCCAAAATATAGAGTCACACTTGCAACATTAGCTATCAATTGATGGAGTAGAATATGACTAAAATCATAATAAATTCAATCCAATTATCTCACACAATGTTTAAGTAGCACATGCTAATCACAATGAAGTGTGATACAAAATACTTAAAAACTAATTAAGTGCCTAGTAGAATAATAAGAACATCCTCATAAGTGTTCTTTTGGTCCAACCCTTGCTTGTAGTGATTAGATATTTTGTTACATATTCTTGACCACAATTTATGTTGATCTGTTCATTTTTTTTTCTTCTCTTTAAGAAATATCTAAAGAGAATTGAAAATTTCCTTGTCTAGCTTGTTCAAAAGGTTTTAAGTAAATTTTGGTATGCTTCTATACCTTCTTATTTGTCTTATTCACTCAATATCTCTTCTATGCTTCTATACCTTCTTATTTGTCTTGAATTATCACCTTCTTGCTTTATGAGGGTTGCCTCCTATGGGATGAATGAAGTTATTGTATTTATGCTACAAAATTGATGAGTTCATATATGATATTTAGAGTTTTAAAGAAAACATATGAATTGCTTATTCATTAGATATAGTTGCATATTTGCATTTAGTGATTTCAATGGAAAGGAAATTATATACAATGTTGAGTTTGTTAGGGTTTATAATTTTGTTTTCCAATAATCCATGAACATAATTAAATATACATATGACTATTTCTTGGATCAATTTTTAGGACTACATCTAAAATTAGTTTTGTTCATAGATATTACTAAAAGACCTATATGAAATTCTTGTTTTGCCATAACTTTGGCTACCATAAGCCTATAAATTAATTTATAGAAGTCAATTTAATATAAATTATTTCTCATCTTGACTACATTAACTATCAAAAAGAAAAAATATTACAGCTTGACATTTTTTACCACATTGATTACCTACATATAAAAAAAAAGGATAAAGAAATAATATAAAATTTTGACCAAAAAACTTATAATTAACTAATCAAATACATAATTTATCATTATATTGATAATAGATGGCCAAAAATAATTTAGCACAATCAAATATATATAATTTTTTTAGTTCATATTTTTATTCATTTTAATTAAATATAATATTATATTATTTTAATTTACTTTAAATTTAAATTATAAATTTATTAAATAGGTTTAGTTAAGTTTTTTAATTAAAAACAATAAAGCGCAGCCGAAATGAAAAAAAAAAGGTTGGGATGGGACGTTTAGGTTACCTTGCAAATGCACAAAAACCGGCAATGACAAACACAGAAACCGGTGAGCTTGTGGATGCACGCTGCCCGTTAAGTCTAACTGCACGGAAACAATGCGATCAACACTTCTCGATCTCAAATGAGCTAGATGTCTCCACACCATAGGTCATGTGGGTCCGTTACCTCCACGCCATCCTAGCAAGTGGACATAGGAGGGATGTATGTTAATGGACTCCGGATGCAGTTTGTACGACAGTGCCGTTTTCTCTATATACTTTCTCTCCAGACTTTTACCCTGATTTTGTACATCACGAACCTCCTAGAAATACAGAAATACAAGAGAAATTGTAAGGTTGAAACTTCAAGGAAGCCACTAAATTCTACTATGACACAATTGCATGGCAAACATGTCCACTCAAATTTAAAGTCAGTCGTTAGAGCAAAGACACAAAAAAATGGAATCAACTGGACAACTTTTGGCGCGTGAACATATTTTAGTCTTGCACGCTGGAGAAAATACAAGGAAAATACCAAGGTGAAAGCTATGAGGAAAGAAAATGTCACTTCAAATATGGAAATTGCCCCGAAAAAGAAACGTCACTTCGAAGATGCCACTAAATTCAAATATGACACAATTGCACGGCAGACACGTCCTTTCAATTTTAATTGTCAGTCGTCATCATTGTTGCCTGAGAAAAATATGTAATCACCCAGACAGCTTTTGGCACGCGTATAAATTTTAGTCTTGTAGGGTGAAGAAAATACAAGAGAAGTACAAAGGTGGAAACTCCCAGGAAAGAGAAATGTGACTTCCAGGAGGCCACTAAATATAACCGTTTGAGAGCAAGGAGAGAAAAATATGGAATCACGTAGAAATATTGGTGGTCTACGTAACATATTTAAGTCTTGCACGGTGGAGAACATTTTAAAGTCCTTTGGCGCTTGGAATTTTGACCTGGACTACCGTCATTTTGGAGTAATTTCTACGATACACCACTTCCGTTAGGTAGGAATTTTGACCTAGACTACTGTCATTTTGGAGTAATTTCTACGATACACCACTTCCGTTTGGTAGGAATTTTGACCTGGACGACTGTCATTGTAAGGTTTGCGTGATACTAACGCTATCGTACCTCTCACTTCTTCTGATGATTTGACGATACATCACTTCTGTGTTTTGTATTAGGTAGGAAAAAGGGTACCTACACTATTCCATCAACATCAGAATTTATAATATTTTAATAGATCTAATTATAATATGAACTTTATATCTAAAATAAATATTAATCATAAATAAAATTTGTCATGGTTGGGTGAAAATAATTAAATAGTGGAAGTTTTGGAGTTTGCTGGTTGTGGATGTTTAGTTATTTGGTTAAATTAGGCATTAAGTGAAAAGGGTGTTGGTGGAGCATATTCAAGGGTGGTAATTAGTAGTGCATTGTGGTTTCTAAAAGAATTTAATTTTGAGGAGAGACAAACTACCAAAGGTCATATGTGTTTTGTTCATACATGTTTTGTGCTTAGCTTCCTACTTACAACAAGGTTGCATGCAAGAAGCAAAATAAAGACAAAATCTCATTGCTATTTTTCTCTTGCTAATCAAATTTGTGCTCATCCTTTTGAAAAAGCCTATTACACAAAAAAAAAAAAATTGATGATTGAGAAAAAAATTCATGTGTAAGATGGTGACACATTATATCATATTGCATGCTTTTAAAACTTTTTGTCATTGATCACTAAGTCGAGCTGCTTAGTCTCATAAAGGTAACATGTTCAATGTAAGTAAATAATAACAATATATTATTATTACATGTCAAATATAAACCTTTACAAATTTTTTAAAATTACAATAATTGTTATCCAAAAAAAATATTCATGAATGAAAAAAAAATATAAGATGATGATGCAATAGATCATCTTACATGCTTTTTCTAAGCATTGTGTTTTTTTTTTGCGATAAATCATTACCATTTATTTTTTTATTGGAAAAAGAAAATTCAATTACAAAATCATAGTGTTGTACACAAGAAAGGAGAAAGTAGTCATACAAATCTATTCAGAATGTTGCCCAATAGTGAGAAATGTTGCCCAACAACAAGAAGTGATTGAAACAAGCAATGTTAACTGCTACCCGGCAACAAGAAAATGGATCAAGTATTTTAAACCTTGTATGGAGTTCAATACTGACAACATAAACATGTTGATTATACTTCTCCAGAACAATCAAAATGACTACAAAGTAGTCCATGACATCTGGAACAAAGGTCTAATACAACAAGCAAAGTAGCCAGTTACAACATAGTACAATGATCTCCAATCTCTCCAATCTAAGTCCTCATATCACCTGTCTAAATGCCTTGAATTTTAAACTTTGCCTCAAAATTATTAAGTTGAACTTGCAGGTCCTCAAGTGTCCTTTTGAGCTCTGCATTAACTTGAAATGCAGTTTGAAGAGTAAGGATTTGTGGAGAGAAATCCATACAAATAATCAATTACTTGATTTGAAGGGGGTACAAAGTGTGTGAAAAGGCATCCATGCACCTGAATCTCCAAATGTGCTTAAGAATAATGTGTCATTTGAGTAATAATATTGTGAGTGGAGGAGAGACCAAGCAAAGTATATTTCCAAGTCCAAGCTTGGGGAAATAGCCTAGGGAAAGTGGAGAAGAGTAGGCCCCAAAGGTTTTGAGCATGGGAGTAGAGTCAAAAGGCATGCTTGATAGTTTCTTTTTTAGAGCAGAAGGGACAAGAAGGAGGGGGACCGATAAAAGATAGTAGATCACTAATAGGGAGTTTGACATGAATAATTTTCCATGCTATCAACTGGGCTTGCGCATCAGGTTTAGATTTTCAGATGAGTGAGCTTAACTTGTTCCACCTTGATCTATTGAGCTTGTAATGCCACTTGAGATTGAGTTGGTGGGATAAGGGAATGGAAGGAAGGAATTTCTTATAGAGTTTTGAGAGAGAAACTTTGGAATTTCTGATTGCTAGGCCATTTTCAATCTTTAATAAAGTTATCGTGACATGGTGACGACATGAGACACCACAACTCAGGCCTAACAAGTTGTTCTATTTTTTGGATAGGGGTCATGTATACTATAGAAAGATTGATCCGCATTTTGATTTGTTGCCATGTTTTCTAATCAAAATTCGGAGGATCCCATAAGTCTCAAAAAACTTGAATGCCCTTTTTAAAGAAGTCTCTACCTTTGAGGTCTTTAATAGTAGCTAGAGGGCTATTGTTTTCTTGAACCAACTAGTTCCATCAAATGGAAGAAGAGGCAAAACTCAATCCATGACTCAAGGTCTGAGCATAATAATTTAATTTTTTGGATCTAGTTTGCCAAGCTCTCCAAATGGAGTTGAAGGGTGTTGAACCATATGTTTTAAAATAAGGTGCAAGAAGAAGCTTATCTTTCTAGCTAAGAAAATTCTAAGATCGTCCAATAGTAGTTTCCAAGGAGCATCTCCATCCAAAGCTCTCACAGTCCATTTTGTAGTGAGGCAAATGCCCTGGGTATAGGGGTCTATAATTCCTAAAGCACCTTTATTTTTTGGTTTGATGCAATGAGTCCATGAAGTAGACAAAATACCTCTAGTATTTCCCCATTTGTCCCAAAGGAAACTTCTAATAATTTGAGTCAAGTAATTGTAGTAGGTTTTAAAGGGCAGCCAACAGGAAGAGATATAGACATGACTAGCTAAAAGGATTTTGTTGGCGACTTGGATTCTATCGGCCATGGAAAGGAACTTGTTGAAGTTTATTTTTTAGTTTATACAAGAATCAATTCCACATCTCGTTAAGTGAAACACCTATACCAAATGGGATACCAGGTATCTTATTATAGTGCCATGCTTCACCTCACGCTATTAACTAGGAATTCAAGGTGGGTGAGGGTTGGGATGAGTCATTATGAAATTCAATCTTATGCATGGCCAACTTAGAGCCTAAAATAGTAACAGAAAGATCTAATATGTCAAACTTACTAGTCACTTCATCTGTAGAATTTTGAATGAATAACATACTGTCATCCACAAAATGAGAATTTAGAGTTGTAACATTGTTTGGAAGAGATATTCCTTGAATAAATCTGTTTGATAGAGTGTGTTGAAACATATAACCATGTGCATCAGTCATAAGGACATACAAATAAGGAGCAAGGCGACAACCTTGTCGAATGGATTTTTGCAAGGGAAATGAAGGAGAGAGCACACCATTGACAACAACTCTAGTAGATGCATCCATGAATAACATATAGATTTGTTCACATAATTTAGGTCCAAATCCAATCCATTTAAGCATTTTAAGGATGAATGGCCAGTAGAAACATTCATAAGCTTTGTCAAAGTCAAGCTTAATAATTAGTTTATCTTAAGCAGATTGTTTGGCCCATTTAGTTATTTCCCATGCAAGAACCAAATTGTCTAAGATAAATCTTCCTCCCAAGAAACTAGTTTGCTTTGGATAAACAATCATTTGAGAAATGCATTTAATTCTTTCCACAAGATCCTTAGCTATAATTTTGTATGAAGTATTAAGGAGGGTAATTGGTCGCCATCCATTGATAGTGTCATCCTCTTTGCAAAAGCTAGCATTTGCCTAAACTAGCAAGTAGGGGCTTAAATTATCTTAAGGTCAAACCTAGCCCAATCATACTTTTGAGGGATTTAAATCTTGATGGATGGTATAATCGAGGAGCATATGATTATTCTTAGCAACTAAATTGCAACACTTTCATTATTTAAAGTTATTTGATGTGAGTAAGCTCTTTCAAATGAATATATTCCTTCCATAGTTATTTAAGCCCCTATAGTACTATGAACACCATGATAGAGGGTCAATAATTAATATGAAGATACCCACAATATCGCCATATCTTGCTAGTGCAAACGAGATAAGTGAGTTTGTTTATTATTTACTATTTCACATTTGACTTGTTTTTGGATGATGCTTATTTTCTTAGATTGATCTCTTTACTATTTTATATAATATTTTATTCTACTTAGACATCATTCATTTCAATTGTTAAACAATCCATAACAATTTAATTTATCCTTTAGACAAAAAATGATAAATATTTATCCTATTTTATTAGTACTTTTTTTGGTTAAAAATTAAATATATTAATAATAAAAAGAATGTATAAAGATAGACCTTATAATACAAAAATCTTGAAAGAAATAGCTAAAGTGTGAAAGAAGCAATTTAAATTTGAATACAAGTTAAATTTTATTAATATAACTAATTTTTTATATTAAACTAAATAATATTTTAAGAAACCATAAAATTACTATGGACTACCATTTATGTCTTAATAAATAAGAGGACACATGATAAAATAAATTTGGAAGTTGATCAATAAGAATTTATTCAGTAGGTATTCCCTTTCAAATGAGTTTAGGGAATTTTACCCTAATTTTGTCCCTCTACAAAATTCAGATGAAACTACTCTAAAAGAGAACCGTCACTTTGAGGAGGCTATTAATTGTAATATGACACAATTGTACACAAAAACGACCACCTAGTCAATTGTATATCTTGCAAAATAATAATAACTATTCACAGCAAAGAGAGAAAACTATAGAATCACCTTGGAGCTTTTGGCACGTGTATATATTTTAGTCTTGCACGATGGAGAAAATATGAGAGAAATACAAAGGTGGAAGCTCCCTAGAAATAATGAATGAATGAATGAATTTTAATGATTTCCATGAGACCCAATGGTCTAAGGGACCAAGATGTACCAAATTATCCTGATTTCAAGATCTTTTCCATGTCGGTCCTTCTCTTATGAATCTTGAGTAAGAGACTTGTTGTTTTGTGAAGCCTCATCTCTTCAAAAAGCTCATTAAAACTATCTACCTTTAATTCATTATCAAACTGGCTATGAATATCTTCATACATTGCACACTCCTTGATTAAATGCAACTCGCTTGCTACAAAAAATGTACATCCTTTCTTTCCCAATCTTCTTTGAGCACCTTCCATGTACCCATATCACATCTCAAATGATGAGATCTAGTCCTTAATTGTACAATTAGAATTTTGGCCTTTCCATTAATCACAAATATCAAGTAAACTTTTTCACCATCCTCCTAAGTAGGGTTGAATTATTTAATATAGTACACATTTTTCCCGCCTAGTTGCTCTGTCCATATGGCATTCCTAAATTTTTCTAACACAAACTTTTTTATCTCCTCTTTGTTGCTAGGATAATCATGTAAATATATGTCCCACTTGTTATTTTGGTTCTTCCATCTTTTTCCTATGACTTAGTGTTGGAAACCAATAACACTGAGAGGGGGGGGGTGTGAATCAGTATTATACCGGAATGGTAAATTTTAGCCTTAACAAAACATTCATACACCAACCGGTATACCAGTATAAACAGAATTGAAAGAAGTAAATCAACCAATAAGCCAAACATATAAATGAGAATCATAACACATAAATTTATATGTGGAAAACCTCAATGAGGAAAAACCAAGGTGGGATTTGTGACCCACAATATCAATTCATTGGCCATATGAAGAGATATTACACTATATTATGGGCCTGCACTTGCAGGAAGGCTTACAACTTAGTGCACACTGCTTAATCACAATAGGAGCCTCACTGACTACATAAAATTCCAGACAACAATTTGAAGAAGTGAGAACTGCTAAGATAGCATCTTCTATGCCAGAATACAGTTTTGGTTTAAGTTATGTCTGTTTCGGTAAAAACCCTAAACCTCTATATCGGAATAACCCTTACAATAAATTCCTCATATAAATAGTCTCTGATATATTTCACATCATATCACATTTACATATGCATTACATTATATCCCTATCAAATCCTTATTCAAAATGATCTAATTAATCTGCCCTATATACCCTATACAAATTTATGCCTTATGTCGGCTTATAAGGATATATACAATATCATATTACATGTTGGCCATATAACATAAATAAATAAACATTAAAATAAGTTGCCTATGCTGGATCCAAGATAAGTCGACCTCCAATACTGATAACCTTAACTATACCATATCGGCCTACTTTGCCGATGACCAAAGAAATCTTCTATTCTGTCAGTGTCAGTGTCGGTGTCGATGTAGAGTCTGTGAAGTGCTTGCCAATACACCATATGAAGTCGGAACACAAAATCATGTTGCCATCAATGACAACATAATGAAACCTAACCAAAGGAGTGTCAATTGCCAACAATCTCCCCCTTTGGCATTGATGGAAACACTCATGTGGAAAATGGTCATGGTTTCAATAGCCGGTTTCATCCTGCCCTGCTCCCCTTGAGCTGAATATGCAAAGTACTTCAATACTCCAAATTCTTTGTAACTCCCCCTAATGTATGCAACTCTTCATTCTTTTTCACATGTATACTACTCCCCCTTTGACATCAATGCCCAAAAAAAACATGTCAAAGAATAAGTACTGTACACTAAATAACTCCAAAAATGTCTTACCGGAGCTTGACCAGTTTCAAGATTTTCGAAGAAGATTTCTCCAATAATTCCATACAAGCATCCCAACTAGTTTTGAATGTGTCGGAGATAGATACAAGTCCACTCAGTAAAAATGCAAGTGATTCTTTCTCATTAACTTATGTCGGTGTGGGATTTCTCAGCATATCCATGCATTCCTTCTTATGTACACAGAGTGAATCCAATCTTGGACTCACCAAACCTCTAAGACTACTGGCTCTCCGAATGATCTTATCTCTTTCCTTTTCAAGAGCATAAATTTGGTTCTCCAAAGTCAAAATTTGTCCATCAATAGATGTTGTCAGTGAAATTAGTCCATCAAAAGAGTTAGTAATACTAGCAATCTTCTCCTGTATCTCTTTTATCTTTTTATCTACATTTGTTGTAAGTATCTCAGTATTGCAACATACCCTGTATATATTAGTACATTGTTTCAAAGAATTTTCTATCAAAATTAGCTTCTCCTCAATCTTTTTCTTCTCTCTCTCAATGATCTGATCAAAAGCGGCTCTCTTAGCCAAAGTGAATTTTTCAAGTGCTTGCCGGTTAGAGATCTGTTGTAAGGATTGAAAAACATACTGGATTATGAGGTTTAACAATCTTGGGCAAATCTCTGATAGCATGTGTCGAACTGATCTTCACTATGTAATCAAAGTTTACATGACACATCCTCTTATGCCATAACTAGTTTTCATCAATCTAAGCAATCAAACAAGAATTTTCAGTAGAGTTCAAATGGAAGATATTTTCTTTGGTCTGGGTTCCGAAAGAAATTTCCAATCCAGATCTATTGCTGATCTTGCATTTTCCATTCTTGAGTTGCAAATGAAATCCTCTATCCACCATCTGACCTACACTTAAAATATTATGCTTTAAGCCTTCAACATAATAAACATTATCAATATTAGTCTTACCATTCAATGATATTGATCCTTTGCCTTTGATCCTACATGCCTTGTTGTCTCCAAATCTGACTAGTCTACCATCAAATTCTTGCAGTGTTAGAAATTTTCTCTTGTCACCGATCATGTGATGTGAGCATCCACTATCTATAACCCATTCATCATTTTCTTCAATTTTAGCAGCGAAAGCCTTCTCCTCAGTATGAGTTGCTTCAATGATAGGTTCCGGAGAATCATCCTTGATAGAAATAAAGACCCAATCTTTACCTGAGCTTCCATTATCAGTTCCATTTATAGGTTCATCATCATCATCATCATCATCACTAGCATAATAACATGATTTATCCTTATTACTTCTAAATCTAGGCATGTAATATTCCGGATTAGGCTTATAACTCCTCATAAATCTTTCATGACTCCTAGCAGCTCTTTCAGGACATCTAGAAGCAAAATGACCAATATTATTGCATGAAAAACATTTAAAAGGGACTTTTCCTTTATAATTAATTCCAACCAATCCTTTAGGAATTCATTCTAAGAAATCAGGGCTTCCAACTCTTCAAGTTCTCTATCTTCCCTTTCAATGCCTCCAAATATTTAGCATACAACTTCTTCCAATCTATCTTCTTCTTACCAGAGGTGGATGCTTTAAATGCAGTTTCAGTTTTAGTAGCACTCTGATCTCCAAGTTCCTCAAGCTCAAGAGCAGTAAATTTCCCAAGTAATCTACGTCTAGTAAAATGGGTACTTGACATTATCTGAAGTTCATTAATTGCTGTAGCCTTCATCTTGTAAGCCGGAAGTAGAACTCTCAAAATCTTTGACACAACCTCATCCTCACTAACTGATCCGCCATAAGATTTGATTCCCATGACAATTTCATTTACTCTATTCATGAAAGAACTAATCTTCTCATCTTCTTCCATTTTCAAATTTTCATATCTCACCCGGAAACCTTCAAATTTTTCAATCTTTATTGCTTGGTCACCTTTATAAAGAGTTTCAAGATTCAACCAAATCTTCTTTGCATTCTCTAACTCTATGACATTCAATAAATTTTCATCATATAGGGCACTCAAAAATGCTTCACTTAACAATGCTTCTTTTTCTCTAACATCATTTTAAGCTCTCTTATGTTCATCAGCAAGTGTCGGTATTCCAAAATTAGGATCATGAGGTATATACCCTTTCTCCACTATCTCCCAAACTTTAGCTCCAAGACATCTCAGATGAATCCTTATTCACTCCTTCCATATTTAATAATTTGTACCATCAAATATGAGACTCTCCTTTTGATAGGGATTGAATGTAGAACTTGATGCTAATGTCATCGGATCTCCTCAAGCGGTTAAGCTTCTGCAGAGAGGACCTTTCTCTGATACCAATTGTTGGAATGATTTGATATTGGGAGAAAACTAAGAGGGGGGTGAATTAGTTTTCTCACAAGTATAGCAGTTAATACAAATTATAAGATTAATACTGGAGCACAACACAATGAAAGATAAAGCATGAAAGCACAATACACATGACACTAATATTTTTTACATGGAAAACCCAGTAAAGGGAAAAACCACGGTGGGAAACCCTACCCAAAATCAGATAATACTTCTGTAGTAGTATGTGAAATAATTACAATGGGGATTGCACTTGCAATCAAGACAACAATCTAGAGCTCACTGCTCATCACAAAGAGAGAAATCTCACTGACTTATAAAGCATCAGACTACAATCCAAAAAAAATGAACTCTGAAAGTAGCATCAACTAATGCTTGATACAGTTCCGGTTAAGCATAGATGTTTTCCCTGCAACACAAAATCCTTCTGATCCCTTCGCTGAAAGATATGACTTTATTTGCACATAAGCCTTTCTTTGATAATGTAGACATAACCATCAATCCCAAAAACTATCGATACCAAAATTACATGAATAAGTCACCTATAAATATAGATCATCAACCTTATTGATAAGGTCAGCTAAACCCTAAACCCAAAAACCCATCATTACAAAAATTACATCACACGATACCATCGGACCAATATTATGATTTACATTACATAGCATGGACCTAATTCAAATTCTCAAACTATTATATTTGCAAAAATTCTGCTAAGACCAAAATCCAACATGTTTCACCAACCAGTAGAAACCCTCAGTGCAATAACACAAAATGTCTAACCAGATCCAAATAGAAATATCATAACATCATGCTACCCAATGCAAAATCACCAAATAGTTAGGATACAATCAAGAAGAAACTTCAACATGATAAAAATTGATTCCATAAGTTGAGCCAAAATCATCTAACCAAATCATCAAATATCGCTAATTGGTAAAGCTAACCGGTATCAAGAAATATTAACCAAGAACATAAGCGATAGCTACCGGAGTACCAAATAATGAACCAATAGAATATGGCAAGCATATAACCATCCTAAAGAAGCATCCAAACCTAAATCCAAGGATTTGATCATACCAGATCAGAATCAAAGCCAAAACCAAGATGAACACCAAGTCTAACTAGGATAGGTCCAACCAGGATAGCAGAACCATATCCAACTGGGATACACTATTGACATCAATGACAACACTTAACCAGATCTAGCATATGCCAATAATCTGAGGATAGGGAGAAAGAATAGAGATAGGGAGATACAGGAGGAGAGGGAGGAAGAATAGTGATAGGGAGAGGGACTTGAGAGAGAGGGAGACAAAATTGAGAGAAAGAGAAAGGGAATGGGAGGGAGAGAGAGAGAGAGAATGAGAGATAGAGGGAAATAAAGAGAGACTTGAGAGAGTAAGAGGAATGGAGGGGGATGGGGAGGGAGAGGGAGATAATGAGAGAGAGAGACACTTAAGAGAGGGGGAGAGAGTAAGAGATGGAGATGTGAGAGGGAGAGAAAGAGAGATCCCAAGTGAAAGATGAAAAGAGAGGGATATACCAAAGAGAGAGAGTGGGTGAGGGAGATGGTAAAGAGAGGGAGAGATACCTAAGAGGGAAGGAAGTAGAGAGGGATAGACCTAAGAGAGAGAGGGGCAAGGGTTAAGGAAGAGAGAGGGGGAATGCAAGGAAGAGACCAGGGAGATAATGCTGATATGAGCATGCTAATTACTGAAATTTAACTATGTCTGAAATTTATATGAATACACTAAAAACTAGAATCTACATTATATCTCCTAGAGATCTAGAACCACTCTCAAACATCTTGACAATATATACATAAAATATAACTTCAAGTATAAGAAAGGAAAAAGACAAATAAAACTGTGAAGGAAAAAGACAAAAAAATTGCATGGAATATATTTGGCATGCGCCTTATTTGGCATGCCCCAAATATGGCGCGTGACAAATAAGGCTTGCACCAAATGTATTTTCAATTTTTTCTCCATTCGGTGCATGCCAAATGTGTCTCCTTAGGAAACACCAAGCCTAATGCTTGGATTTACCTAGGGCATCCAACCCAATGGGTTGGACACCCTTCTTAGGCCTCAGACATGTTTTCTAGCAAATATTGAAAATTTTCTTTTTTGTTTGTGCTCTCCATTAGGTTTTCACGTGTTTCAATGTGATAAAAAAAAACACCATAAAATCATCAAGCTCTCTCTTAGCTATCCAACCATATAGTTCTTTTCAAATTTTGATAATGTTAAGGTCTTCATCCATAATTTCTTTTGTTAGTGTGTTCGATTTTTGTCAAAAACCAACATGATATATTTTGGCCATAGATTTTTAATTGTTTATCCAATTTTGAAAAAAATTACATTTTTAGAAACTAGATTCCATTCTACACAATTTAAAAAAAAAATCTGATTTTTGATTAGTTTTCATAAATTTTTTGGGGGAGCATGCTCAAATTTATGTGTTCTAGGATGTGTCCACTTCAGAAATCCGTAAAAATTCAAATATTCATTAAAAAATAACCCAAAAAATCTATCATAAACTTCAATGTGTTATCTACTTTCTCACTGTAGCGATTTACAAAATTATAAAAAAAAAGTTTACTTTTTAGGGGCACCACATTTCATGCTATGTTATTTTTTTCTAAAAAAACAGGAGCCCCCTTTTTGAAACCCTTAATCTCCTCCATTTTCAAAACAAATTAGCAGTTTAGAAAGTAGATTTAGAGAACCTACTTTTGTTCTTGTTGCATCTTCAAATTTTGAGTGTACCTATCTTCAATTTCTCATCGAAGTTCAGACTTTGCTGATTTCAGATTAAAAAAAGTGGCATCTTAAGACCCCTTTTTGGTCCCCCATCTTTGTACACTTACCCTTGACATGTGTGAGTAGGGGATCTAAGTACACCTACCATGGATCATGGATACAGATGAAAATGACCTAGGATTGCAAGGTTAATGCCATCTTATATAATACATTTTGAGATTTAATAATAGACGAGAATATTGTTCTAAGGAATTTAATAAATTTTGTAAGAATGCAAGTGTTATTATGGAAAACAATAATATGCTACCTTCATGGGATGGAGTTAAAAATATGATGAACCAAACCTTCATGGAAAGAGCCAATTTTTTTTATTTTTGTTTAGATAAGGTGGGAAAAGGGTCTCTCACCAAATGTTACAACATCAAAATAAGTAGATCAAAAAATAGCATAGTCAGTTGTACCATGCAACACAAAGAGGCTAATAGAGAAAATAACAAAATAGAACCATAAAAAGATAAGATCCAAACACATAGACTAGATAGAATTTAGATTGTGGAGGTTCATAAAAGCCAAAAGTAAGTCAAGTGTTGCATTGTTTAATAGATGTTCTTGGGTAAAATTTGTGAGCACTTAATGTTACTTGATAAATAGATCTCCTTATAAGGTTCTTGATACACAACCTTTAAATGAAGTGTGTGTAGGTAAAATACCTTATGTTCCATATTCTCGAGTTCTACTTATGATGATTGTTTTCACATGCCTAAGAAAGAGATCCAAACTAGAACCAAAAGCATAAAAATGAATCTTCATTAGATATAGTAAAAAATGTTAATGGTTATAAGATTTATAATCCTCTAACCTTGAAACTTGATGTCCATCCTAGAGATGTGATTTTTAGGGAATTTAGAGCTATTTTTGTTTCTTAAAAAACAAAAAGATAAAGAAGGAAAAAAGAGAAGGCATTTCAAATTAAGTCAAGAAGATGCATATATGGAAGAACATAGTTATGAATTAGAGGATATAGAAGAAAAAGAGGGTTAAAATAGGAGTTCTAAATGGGAATATCTTGAAGAGATTGCAAATGTAGAAGAGAAAGAAGAAGAATCTTGTACTCCTTTGAGAATATCTATAAGATAAAAAAATTTAGTTAACATGTATAGAGCACCATATTTTTATTATGTATTCATTTGAGAATATCTATAAAATAAAAAAAATTATTTAACATGTATATCTCACCAGTATATTTCTATTATGTGTCTTCCTTGTTAAGTAGTGATGAAGAACCTAAATCCTACAAGGATGCTATTATTTTAGGTGATAGTGAGTCTTGTAAACAAGCCATGTATAAGAAGATATGATATTAGATTCATGTGACATTGAAAATATTATTCATTTTCCCAAAGGAAGGAAATCCATTGGTTATAAATTGGTCTATAAGAGTAAATTTAGAGTATATAGTTTATTGAAAGTTACAATGCCATACTATTAGCTAAGGGATATTCTTGAAGAGAGGGAATTGATTTCGAAAAACACTCTCTTATTGCTAAATTGTCCTCAATTAGATTTATTTTACTCATAGTTGCTACATATAATACTGAAATAGAGCAAGTCGACAATAAAACTAATATTTTGCATGGGAATCTACAAGAGGAAATTTATATATGTAACCTAAAGGTTTCGAAGTACAAGAAAGGACCACTTGGTTTGCAAATAATGATTTATTTATAGTTTGAAACAATCATCCTAAATCTTGTATCAAAAGTTTGACTTGTTTGTGTTGAAGTTAAATTTTTTAAGAAGCAAGCAATTTCACTATATTTACATTAGATGTACTGATGATCATATACTAATTATTACCTTATATGTGGATATCATATTATTTTTCAATAACAAGAAGGGTATTAAATTAGATCTAAGAAATCATATTTTAAATCCTTTTAAGATGAAATATCTAGGGACAACGAGATATATATTGTGTATGAAAATTAAGAGGAATCATGAGCAAAACAATCTTTGGTTGTCTTAGAATAAATATGTGAATATTATTTTATAAAATTTTAATATGTAGGATGTAAGCTAATTAAAATTCCTTTACTATTTTGCACTCATATTACTTTAGATATGCATTTGAAATACAAGGATGATTTATATTATGTCTAATGTGTCAAATAATAGTGTTCTTAGTAGCCTAGTGTTTGGATTGTTTTGAACTAGCTATATATTGCCCAAGCAGTGGGATTATTAAGTATGTTTGTATCTAATATTGGTACAAAGCATTAGAACAATGTGAAGAGGGTACTTATTTATTTGACTTATTATATTATTGATAATATATATAATATTGGACATATAGGGCTTGAGTAATGTAGACTTGGCTAGTGATTTAGATAGTTGGAAGTTGAGTAGTGGTTCTGTTTTACACTTTATTTGTTGGTATAATGAGTTGGATGAATAAGAGCTAGCTCATTATTGCTCTATCCACCATTGATGTTGCATGTGTAGGTGCTACCCATGTCTCTAAAGAGGTATTTATTTACATAAGTTATGTGTAGGTATTAATTTTCATTGTAGGAAAATTTATATTAGTTGTGAAAATTAAAGTGCAATATGCTTAGAAAATGTATCATAGTCAAAGTGCAATATGGTGGTTATTTTGAGGAAGGTTAACACTTGGGAAAAAAAATTTGATTACGGGAAAAGCATGTTTTGAAGGGATCCTGAAACCCTTTACAAAAGATCCTTAAAAGATAATAGCATTAAGCAACATGAAAAGACAAGCTGCCAAAAAACTAGCATAGTTATGGGCAAAAATAAGCAAAAAGCCCAACAAAACGAGCCACATCCAACCATAACATAAAAGAGACAGAAAACAAATTACTTAATGTTTTTTAGGGCATTAGCCAAATTTCCACTAATCCCTTGCAAATCTTTAATATTATCCCTAAGCTTAGGGATATCCTTGGAAGAGGCCACAACAGCTTTTTTCATGCTTGCCCTTGTTCTTTTCGCCGCACCACCAGGAGCACTTTCCATTGTTCCTGCCTTGATAGCATCCTCATTAATATCTAGATCCATGAAAGGTTTGGGGGTGCTGGAACCATCAAGGAACTTGGTAATTTCCTCTAAATTCTTAGTCACAGAGGTAAGGATATCTGGAATCATTAGCAGAAAGTGTTTCATAGTTGTTTTTCCTTCCTCCAGATTATCAATCTGAGCTTCCAGCTTCTCCACTTTTTCTTCCATTCCTTTATTCCACCGTTCTTGGTTTATTTCAGCTTTCTTCCCTTTCTCTTCCTGCTGCTTATCAGTTTTTTCCAGATTCTTGATTCCTTCATAAACCCACCTGTCAAAACCCATACGAGCCTCGGACTGGTTTTTGAGTTTATCCAAAATTATCCCCTCTCCAGCTTTATCTTGATCCCTGCTCGAATTCTCCTTGTCCTTCTCCTACTCAGTTTCCTTGTCCTTCTCCTGCTCAATTTCCATTTCCCTTTCCTCATTATAATGTTGTAGACTATCTTACTAAGCTTATGAGAATGGAAAAATTCTCTTGGTGTAGGGAGGTCATGGTCCTCATCTCTTGTATTTGATTGGATTGTTTGTTCCTATCAATGTATTTATAATGTATGATATCAAGTGGGAGAATTTGTTAGGATTAAGCTGGCATCAACCTTGTAAATGATTTTTCATTTATTATTCCAACATTCTTAATAAGGTATCTCTAGATGCCTTGAGTGTTAATGGTGTAACAATTTTTCACCTGCAGTCTATAAATGTATTCATAAGGGATGAAGTGCTTCGATAGTAAAAAAAAAAAATTATTTGTAACTAATTTATTAACTCCTCAAGTGAGGGTAGTTAAAAAGGAATGTCCATTGTAGTTTATGAAGGTGACTTTTGGTTTTGAAGAGAGTCATTTTAGGCACCAAGTTTAATAACTCTATAAATTGGAGCCTCGGGATGAAGGTTTTATATCAAATTTTGAAAAGTTCATAAGAGGTCTCAACTTGAAGACAAATGAAGGAGAAAGGAACTGTATTGTATTGTAATGTTTCTTTTGAAGATAATACATATTTGGCCTCTCTTTTTGGTGGATTTTTTACAAGGGTTTCTCCATATTCAATTTTATGTTGTGATATTTTCATGTAGTTTGCTAAGTTCTTATGTTATCAATTTGTTGAATTGAAATACATATGGTTTTCTACAATTAAGATTGAATGTGTTTCCATTATATAATGAACTTAATTTGAGATTTGTAAAATTGATTTTCACATTTCCATCTAGTAGTTGTTTACCTTTTACTCCCAACATTTTCCCTATTGTGTGTTAGTTTTTCAATAATTATCATCAATGTAGAAGGTCTAAAGCATAGTGATCAAATATAAATATGCAATTCTCGAGAGCAGATCTTTGATCAATTTTATACACTTCCATCATGTATTATATCTTGACCTTACGAAAAATTTATATAAATATTTCTTTCAATTTTATATATTATAGTGTATCTTTTGTGAACTCTCATTTAATATATCTTTATATATATATTTGAAATATGTAGATCTTTAGTGAGCTTGGTGACAAATAGTGAAAGATCTACGATTGTTAATCACGTCTAGGATTGTTAATCACATCCGTCTCTAATTAATGCGCCTCTTGATTACATCTTTGAGCGTAAAACTTGAATTAGATGGAAGAACGCACAAAATCACATTAAAGTGAGTTGGAATTCCTAAATAAAATGTCATACTTGACAACTTTCTTCCACAGGTTTGTATGTATCTAATTGTGTGCTAAATATTAGCACGACTTGGATTCCATCCTTCTACTTATCTGAGTTATCCATAGTGTCATCACCACAAACAAGTGTTTTAAATTGTTTTGATATCTTGTGCAACTTTGTGCTATAACTTTAACTAATACTCTATCTTCTACCCCACCGTTTTATAAAGTTTTGGGAATAAGTACTATTAATGAATACCATGGTTGGAATTTTATACAAAATAGATGCTATGGCACTATGCTTTTATTAAACCCCTTAAAACTGAACGATATAAAAAATTACTCTTCATTCATACAAATACCTCTGGGGTATTATGTAATACCAAGTTCCCTTTAGAGAAACAACTCATTGCATAGATGTAAATGATTTATCCTTATAGTCCAATGACTAGAATAAATTCAATGAATCTCTTTAAATGTAAGGACATCGTGTCTATTCCATGTGCAGGTTGGTCTAAATATTTCTCTCAACTAGGTTAAGTCAAAGTTATTGAAAAAACTCATTTACATAAAAGTATAACATAGGGGTAAGTGCACAAAGATGGGGGCGCAAAAAGGGATCTTAAGATGCCACTTTTTTAAAATCAACAAATATTGGTCTTAGATGGTAAAATGAAGATAGTTACACTAAAAATTTGAAGATGCCACAAGAAAAAGAGTTCTAGTGCTTTGAATTTATAACAAGAACAAGAGTTGTAGTTCTCTAAATATACTTTCTAATCTATTAATATTTTTTGAAAACGCTAAAGATCAAGGGATTAAAAAAGGAGAGTACACTAAGTGGTCCTATTTTTTCAAAACAAGATTAATATAGCATTTGGTGTGCACCCCCTAAATTGTTAATTTTTATTTTAAATTTCAAAAATCACTTCAGTGAGAAATTAGCTAATACCATGTAGTTTATGCCAAATTTTCAAACAAATTTTTAAGGAAGATATGATTTTTTACTAGTTTTTGAGTTGGACACATCTTGAAAAATAAATTTTTTAAAGTGTTCCACCCTTAAATTTTTTGAAAACTAATTGAAATCATTTTTTTTTAAATATACTTTATTTCAAAATTTGATGAACGAGTAAAAAACTATACCCAAATTACCATAGGTTGGTTTTTTGCAAAAGATGGACACACTTAAAAAAGAAATTAAAGATGAAACTTTTAACAAAATCAAAACATGAAAACAATTCTATGGCTAGATAGTTGAAAGATATCTTAACATCATTACATGGTATTTTTCTAAATCTAATTTGCATTGAAACATGTGCAAACCTAATGGAGAGCATGTCCAAAAGCGTGTGAATTTTTTATATAATTTTCAAAAAAAAAATTAGCATGAAATGGTCATCCAACACTTTTGGTTGGATGCCCTAGGCAAATCCAACCCAAAGGGTTAGAATTTCCCAATGTAAATAATTTTGTGCTTCCACCAAATGAAAATGTATTTATATTTAGTGCTAGCCAAATTTGCAAGCGCCAAATGAAAATGCTAAAAATAAAAATGTATTTTTATAATGCTAGTGCCTAATAGTTGTAGCACCAAATTATTTGCATTGGATCAATTCTCTTTCTCTATATTTGTCATTATGTCTTCAAGCCAAAATTAATTTCCCAAGAAGAATATAAACATAAAATATATCATTTTAAGTAAGTCACATTTCAATTTAAGTCTTTGTTCTTTCTTACACTTCTGAGTTACATATCATGTATATATTGGAAATATGTTTGAGAGTGATTTAAGATATCTAGGAGTCACATTGTAGATTTTAGGTTTTAAAAGATCTCATATTTTTTTATAATTTATCAAATTTCAGTAATCAGTAGGCTCTAATCAACATTCTCTCTCTTTATCTCCCCTAGGCATGAGACCCATCTCTCTCTCTCAATCACTCTTCATTTGTCCACTTTCTAACTCTCTCTATCTCACTCTCTCTTCTCTATTACCATTCATGCTCTCTTTCTCTCTCTCTCTCTCTCTCTCTCTCTCTCTCTCTCTCTCTCTCTCTCTCTCTCTCTCTCTCTCTCTCTCTCTCTCTCTACACCTCGCCTCACTCCCTCCCTACCTCTATTTCTCTTGGTCTTTCTCACTCTCTCTCCCTCTCTACCTCACCTTCTCTCATTACCCCCATCTCTATCATTTCCTCCCTCCCTCTCTCTTCTACTCTTGTTCGTGCTCTTATTGTTTATCTACCCTATATTTTGGTTCTCTTGACCATTAACTCCCTCTCTCACCCCCTCTCTCTCTCTTCCCCTATCCCTAGGTGTCTTCATCCCTCCATTTGTAGCTCTCTACCTCTCCATCCTTATCGCATTACCCATCTCTCTCCCCCCCTCTATCTCTCCCCTCTCTAGTTGTTTCCATCCCTCTCCACCTCTCTCCCTCACCTCTGTACCTTTCACCTTTGTAGGCCTCTTAGTCACTCCTTGTCTACCTCTCCCTCCCTCCCTCCTTATCTCTATTTATCTCCTTTGTCTTCTCTCTCATTTTCTCTCTCCCTTCGCTCTCTCGGTTTTAACCTCTCCCTTCCTTGTATATGATTTAGGTAATTTGGTGTAGCATATAGGGTTTAGTGTGTAGGATTACAAATATAGCATTTAGGGTTGAGGGTATTAGTATAGGGTTTAGTGTACAAGATTGATGGTACACCATTTAGAGTACATAGGGGGTTGAGGGTATTGCTCAGGTTGACAATTACTTCTATTTCTCCCTCTTCCTCTCTCCCTTCTTTAAATGTTTCCCTCCCTCACTTTCCATTTCTATACCTCTCCATCAATTTCTCATTACCCACTTCTCTCTATCACTCTCTATCTATCTCACTCCTCTCTAGATCTTCATCTATGCCTCTCACCTCTCTCCCCCCTCTTGGTATCTTGCCTCTCTATCTATCCCTTCTCTACTTCCCTCCCTCCCTCTCTACCTTCTCTCCATCACCTCTAACACCTCTCCCTTTATGAACTCTCTCCTTATTTTCTCTCTCTCCACTCCCATCTCTCTCTCCTCCTTCCCTCACTCCCTCCATGTATACCTCTCCCTCCATCCCTTCTCACTCCTCTTTGTCTTTTTTCATTTGCTTCTCCTCTTCTCCCTCCCTCCCCTCTCTAGATCATGACCTCTCCCTCCACTTTATATGCTATAGGGTTTAGGGTGTATTAACTATTTAGGGTATAGGTTTTAGGGACTAGGGTGTAGGATATACAATTTAGGGTAGAGGGTTTAGGGTTCAGGGTATTGGTATGGGGTTTAGGAACTAAAATATATATGTTTCAATGGATATTAAAATATCTCATTCCATGTGTAGGAATTCAAGTTGAAGTTGAATACTTAAGGAATGGATAATTATAAAGGCATTAATAAAATCTAGAAAATAATATAAGGGGCCTACTAATCTCAAGAGTTGCATGTTAATTGAAGTGAATTCTTCCTAGTTCATGTATTAGTTTTGATTTAATGAATCCTTGAAAACAATATCATATCGTTCTTTTCTACTATGAGAATTAATGAATGAACAAAGATGTTGTTTTCGTATATTAAGTTTATTGAATTTGTAACAAATTCCATTCATGTAAAAGATCTAAAGTATGGTGATCAAATATAAATATGTGGTTCTATTATAATGATAGTTCCTTTGACCATATATTTGGGCCTTAGGAAAAAAAAATATAGAAGTTTCTTCTAGTTCTATAAATTCTAATCTATCAAACATTATATATCTAGTTCTAGATTTTTGTATTGATTGGTTGAAACTATGGAGTTCAATGGTATTCATGCAAGATCCTCCCCATATTAAAGTATCTCCTTATTTTACTAAGATTTTTCATTGAATTAAATTATAGGTATTCAAGATAACTTTTTTCAAAGTAACTAGTATAATTTTTTCTAAAATATTTGAGAGAAAATATTCACAATAGCATATATGTAACAATGTGATGATAATTAATTCCCTTAATTAATTAAATTATTTTTTAGTATCAAATTAAGATAATATTGGTAATATGGACTACGTGTTAACACCAAAATAACTTGATTATGAGCATTCATTATAAGTATATTTTCTCAATTTATTATTTGTTTGAATTCAAACATATTAAAAAAATGAGAATCTTATAGTTTATTGTTACAACTGATAATTGGGAAAATCTTTGAACGAAGACAAGATGATATTATAATTGGGAGGGAAGACAAAATATAGCCAATGTAAGTTACAATAAGAATGGAGAAGGGAGGTTACATTAAGGGTACTCATTACCCCATCCATCCTATTTTTAGGAAGATAGTAAATTATTTTTAAAAAAGGTAGCCTATTCTCCAACACCTAAGAGATGATGATCGGGAGGAGCATGGAGGTTGAATAAGGTAAGTGGAATTTAAATAATATTTCTCTTTAAATTACACTTTTTACTTACTAAAAGTGTTGCATAAAATATTATTTATTGCAAAACTCCCATATAAGAGTTAAGTCTTAGATTAAGTTAATATTTTTTTCACCTATGATATGTTGAAGAAAGTAATAAACATATCAATAATATAGCAATATTTACACACACTAAATCATTTCAAAGCCTCTGGAAGTTTTTTTATCTTAATGTATGTATTAATAGTGTAATGAATTTGAACCTTACATAATCTAAATGTTGCACTGGAAAATGAAGTTTATATTGTAAAATTTTCTAGAATAGTGAGAGCTTGTTATAATTAATATTGAAATTTAAGTGATGTCATAGCATCACTTGGACATTGCTTCTAAATATTTACTATATTTACTATCTAGGCCTTAAGCTAGTAAATGTGGACAACCTTGAACCTTTTTGAATATTACATAATTGGATGATTATTTTACTCATTATTATGGGTAACTGACCTTTATAAACCTCTAGCATGTTGAATATTATCCAGTTGTAAATTATTTTAAATAGTGTGGTCATAAAATTAATATATGTTTTCATAATATTTTAGGGCATTATTCCTTAGATCTTAATTATCTTATCTTTTTTATTTTCTTATGTGTATTTAATGTAACATCTTCATACATTAGTATATTTAAGAATGTGTACACATACACATTACATTTATATATCTATTAATTATATCATACATGTAATATACCTTCTTAATAATTATTGTTTATTTCTTAAATGATGAAATCTTCAATTTAAGTTTGTATGCTTATATCTAGGATGATTTATGAATGTTTATACTTGAATTACAACTGACACTTGACTACTTGTCGCATGAATGAAGAGTAAACTTATCATCATTCTTATTAAAATTGATCATGTTAACATTGAGAAGAACCATGTGTAGATCCCATAATGTTGTTCATATGCATGTAGAACGTGAATGAAAACATACTCTTTTATACTCTTATGTGTTCATGTATGCATCAATATGTTCTTGCATACTCTTATATCTTGGAGTCTTCTTGTAATGTTTTAGAAATCACGATGAATCATTATGATTGAGATGGATTTGAATCAAAGAATTGACTTCAATTAGATAATTGATTATGTTGCATTAGAATATCACAATTATATTACTCTTTGGTATTACTTGGCTAGTCTTTCTTGTGCTGGGTCGAGAATCTTTCATATCATGAAATATTTTGAGAAGTGTAATTATTTCATGGTAGGGTGGTAACACGTCTTGAAAATGTTCTCACCCATAGTACCTGATAGATTCTTGGAGTTATTATCAGGAGGAACTTATCATACTCTATTCTTATGTATTATATGGGACCAACCTTATGGTTAAATGTAAAGAACTATAACTTCTTATGTACTTCTTTGTAATGACTCGATGTACTTGACATCATTGTAATTAATATGTATGGATTTATGGATTTTTAACACATATCATTAATACATGATATTTTGTGTAATTTTGTGAATCATTTCAATATTTAACTTTGGAGGACATTACAATATATTTGATATCTTTAAGCACTTGTGGATATGTTAACTAGAAAAGTAACTATCTAAAAATTCAAGATTTTGTGTATATACATTGAGATGAAAATGTATAATATGGTTTTGATTTCATATTTACATTAAAGTTTTATTCTCAAGCTTTGTATCTATTGCCTAATTAACTAATTCATCATTCATTTTAATATTATTGTCAAAATATTTCTTCTTAAATAATCCTCCTTAAGGCCCCTTATAACTTTAAGAATAGATTAGATCCCAATAGTATGTAGATTTCGACAACACAAGCTATGTTAAATCTATTGTGAGATCTTATCTGATATACCTTGAGATATTGTGATAATTTTCTAAGATGTAGAGGCAATGGAAAGCACAAATAAGAGAGAACAAAATGTGACAAGAATAAATTTTATTCCTATCAATGATGCAAAATGTGATCAACTAGATCATCAAGATTATTCTTGTTGTTACATACAATGTAGAATAAGCTTGCTTATAAAGACAAGGCCAAGGGACAAGACAACACACAATGATGACATGTGATTCAATGAGATGCAAGGGTTGGTAGGGGTAGGTAGGAGAAATAGTAAAATATTCCATATGAGGTGGATTACCCATTAAAGGTGGAATTATCACTCCACAATAAGTGGATATGATAGAGTAATAACAAGATCACACCATAAAAGGTGGAAAATCTCCTGCATACACACTCCCAATGTAACACATCTCCCTAATTGTCTCATATGCAAACTACAATGTTGTGCATGTACGTAAGTAAACTTAAGTAAAGTGTAATTGTATCCAAGATGAATAAATAACTACACCAACAGATATTTATGTATATGAGCTTCCAAATTGCATATGCTATTAGTAAATTTTAAGGGAATTAACTTAAGGAATGTAAATCTATTTTATATCATTAGTTTCAATAAAAATCTATTATTTTATTTACTTATTCAAGATACCTAGGGCTTATTATTAATAACTAGTATAAGGTTATCTTAGTGACAAATGTAAGGGGTTTACATATTTCCCTATTTGTACCATATTGTACCACATCTTTGCATGTCTTAAACGGGGTGTTCAAACTTGAAACCAAAGAAAACAAACTCTTATACAAGATGCTTCATGCTTGAAACTAGATGCAACATCGATATATATATATATATATCTTAAATGAGGTGCACATCACCAAAATCAGAGAAAACAAACTCTTACATGGGATGTCCTCAAAATAAGACATGTATCTATCTTAAATGGGTTTACACATTCTCGAAACCAAAGAAAACAAGCTCTTATACAAGATGTTCCTGAAACCAAACATTCACCCCTTGGCATTTCCAATTCCATTATATGTCTTAAATAGGTTGATGCATGCTTGAAACTAAAGGAAACAAACTCTTATATGAGGTGTTATACACTACAAACCAGACATCATGGTTTGCACACACACACAAGGATGAGTGGAACTAGGAAAAAATGGCTATACTATTCCCATTCTCCTGCCCAACATGGATCACCTAGAAAAACACATCTAGAGTGTGTCTCCATGTCCTCTCTCATTCTTCTTCTCATGGATTTCCTAGAAAAACACATCTAGGTTGTATTCATTCTCTTCATCTTTCTTCTCATGAGCTCATAGCTTTTTTATTTGTAGTTCATGGATGATGCATGCTACGCTCTTTTTATGTGATCACTTGTGTTCTTGAGATGACATTTCTCAAGAATGATATTAGTAATTGAGACATTTTGATATTGAGGTCTCTTCAGCTAGTTGAGTTGAGGTCTTCCTTTTGGTCTTTATCTTTTGTGTTGTGTTTGTCTTTTTTTTTTCTTTTTTTTTGCCTTTTGTCTTTTTGTCTTGTTTTGTGCACCCTTGCATGTGTTTGAGTGAGTTAAGATCCTAATATTGGGGGCTTGGTTCCTCAAAATTGGTGACGTCTTATGCTCCTTGTAATTATGCTCCTTATTACTCCTTTCTTCCATCTCCTTCATCTCTCTTTTGTCTACTTTACCATGATCATTTGCATAGGCTCACACTCCCATTAAATTGAGGGCTAAATGTAGCATCGTAAATTATCACTGGGCTACTTGACACCTCATTTTTGTGATCCTATTTTAGCATGTATGCCCCTCATCTCCTATCTATCTTTGTTCAGTGTCTTAAATCCAATTTTGATGCCTCATACACCTACCAAATGCTTCCCTAGAGGTGGTTCCTCCTCCCTAGACCCTAATTTCGGTCCCTAATTAAGGACTAGGGTGCTAGCACCCTGGTCCCCCTCAATGTGGCCCATTTTTCCTAGGGAGTGGTGTGACCCATCTCTCCAATGGAAAATTAATTTGGTGTCTCTATGTGACTATTGGAGGTCAGCCTAATCAGTAAACTGAACCTAAATCTCATATATAAAGGTATTAATCAATTCATTTCAGTCTAAGTCTTGGAATCCAAGCAATCAAGCATTCAAGCATTGAAGTGTTCATCATCAAGCGTTTCTTAGAGGTCTTCAAGGCTGCATACTCTTCATTCAATCATTGTGGATCATATTACATCATTTATGTTCAAACATGTGTGTATGATCAAGATTTTGTCATACTAATTCCATTTCATACAACATATGTGATTACATTAAAGAAGCAAAGCATCATTATCAGTCATTGTAGATCTGAGGTATATCTTTCCATCATTTATTTTAGTATTTGCAATATTTTATTCAAGGTTAATTTTGAAACTGGGGTTTGGCTTAGGAAAACCCCTATTTCCAACCTATTTCCCCTTCTTTCTATCTAGGATCTTCAGATTGACATTATTTATAGAGACAAAGAGATCCCCCATTGGAGTGCAAAAAGTGTGGAGAACCAAGGCAACCACTTCCATGGTCCCAAAACATCAGGAGCTCCTTCTGGAAAAAGGTATGAATACTCTTGCATTGCTCAAATACAGGTCTATGGCTCGGTTTGATGACTATAGCTCATTGTTTCTCTATTTTTACCTTCATTTTGGCACATTTACCCTAATTTCATCATCTTCAATAATTCAATTCAACTCAAGGGAAAGAAGAGGCACATCTAAAGCCCTTCAAATCTAATTATAATCTAGATCTAAAAGGTTTAGATCTATCAAATTCCTATATTTCCCTAATGTTATGGTAATTAAGAAAAAATAGTGGTTTTATTAAATTAATGGTGGAAAGCCTAATTTTCACCATTACAATACTCTTTTTAGGAATGGGAGGACATCATTCATACACCTTTTTTTTTCTTCTTCCTAAGGGGAGGGATATTGTTTGACAACTTTGGACCCTCTTGGGTATGTGTAGGATCATGAGTGACCAAAAAGTGGCAATGGGGAAAAAAATGTGTTTTAAGCTTTGCCACACACACCAAAATCCACTTTGACTTTTTGTATGGATCGACCGAAATTTGAATTTGGTTTGGTAATACCAAACCAAAATGGATATCTGTTTATAAAGGATGTCTGATTTGTGACATCATTATTTTGATGTCAGATTTTTCCAAATCGGATATCTGTTTTGCTCAACATAAAAAACATACTCTAGTAAAACGGGCATAAATTTTGTGTTTCTAATCAAAATTTTGATCTTTTACAAGCGTTGGAAAGGTAATTTAGAGACCTATCAAATGGATAAGGTAATTTTATTATATTTTATATAAAAAATTAATTATATTCATATGAAGTTGATCCTTCATTTTTAAAACTTTAAATACTCACAAATTTTGCATACAAAGTCTCTTTTTTTTCCTATCACCTCCTTTATCTATCACTTGTCTATCTATACTTTTATAAATATTTTTTTATTTATGTCTTCCTTCTCTACTTATTTCACTCCTTTTCTCACCCCATCTAGATATTTCCAAAGTTACATCTATCTCTACATATACATCCCTTTTTCTATTCCCATCTCTCCCTCTCCCACTCTATCCTTGTCACTCCTTATTTATATATCTCTCTATTTATCTCCCCCCTCTACCTTATCCTACCTATACCTATTTATTGCTTGTCTATGTTGGCATTGTATTGTCATTGATGTCAATTGGTATAGCCAACAGATACATCATGTTATGAATATGTTTTCCTACCCTACCAGTATGCAAGATGGATATTGTTGGCATGGTATCATCATGGATGCTAGCCATATGGATGTCCACCGGTGAGCAAGAAAATATGTCAACTGGAGGGAAGACAAACAAGAACTGGAGAAAATAAATTAAATGATTTTTAGATCATGCATATTTAAGAGTGAACATAGAACCAGAAGTAGTCAAGGTTTTCATGACCTAACCAACAAAATAGTGTACTACATGATATCAAGGTTATACCGACAGTGTGGTTGTTGGTGATAGAGTATGAACCGACACAATCAAGTGAACTAGATGTCGACTTAGACAACACGTGTGTTCTAGGTGGCAAACATGAAATGGTAAGTGAATATTGCATTGGTGAGGCAGTTGTAGAGTAGGTCGACATTAAATGTTGACTGCGAGAATCATGGATCAAGTGCAGAAGATTGTGGCTCGAAACAGATCGAATGGAAACAACTGAGTTGACAAAAATCAAGGCAGATGAAGAGGATCAAATTTGCTAAGCATAGTAAACACATTGGAAGGATCAAAATGGTGGTGATTGTTGATTTGTTGTAGGCTGTCAATCACATAAAATAAGATCTGATTTGATTTGATACAGATCGAGGTTAGTGAAGAAAATCCTAGGCATGAAAAAGTTTGAAACTTAGTTTTGGCGGCAAAGTATGTATATAAATGTGCAAATCAAAGATCAAAGATGTTGATGTTGCATGTGAGTTTGTTGAGACAATGAATCTCTACAAGGCAAGAGTGATCAGTCTGAGTATAAGAGTAGAATATTGAAGTGACTGAGTATTGAAGAAGAACTGGTAAGAAAGGTTAAACCAGCAAGGGTTGAGGTTACCGGTAAACGGTTACAAAGTATTGCAGTTTGTTATGCTGATAGTGTCTGAACCGGTAAGGAAGCAACAGTGAAACAAAGGAGATTCAAACCGACAGAGATAATTTGTTGGAAGTGTTACAAAACTCATTTGTAACAAGGTACTAATTATTGTATTGCTTTTATATTATTGCATTATACTGAGTGGGTGCTTGATGTAGGGGTTGGTGCTCCTTTGGGTAGGTGCCTATAAATTTCTAAGGGTTGGTGCTCCTTAGGTTGGTGCCTTAAATCATTGTAATTAATTATTTTCATTATGAGGTTGGATTGGAGTAGTAGATCTCCAACAACATTTCTCACTGAGGTTTTTCCCACATTGGGTTTTCCTTGTATATCCTATGTTATGTGATATGCCTTTTGTTTGTGATTGATTGTTAGTGTCTTTCATTACTTTATCGGCTATGCACACACAATTTGAAATTGTTTATAATCACTAATTCACCCCCCTCTCAGTGATATCTTGTGTTCCATAGTCTTTATCACCTCCTTTCCCTCCCTATCTTATCCCCTCTATCTCTATATCCCTATAGATCTATCTTCATGTATACTTATATCTCATTATATTTAAATCTCACTTATTCACTCCATCTCTGCCTCCTTTTGTTCTACTCTCTCTATCACTTTCTATCTATATCTATCTCTACCTCCATCTTCACAACTTTATCTATTTCCCTATCAATCTCTTTTTCTATATGTCCCTCTATCTTTATATATATTCCTCTATACATGATTAATCTACCTCTCCCTCTCTTCCTCTATTGCCCTCTATGTATCTCTCCCTTTCTCTACCTTTATCTCTTTATTTACTTCCTCTCTATAATCTTTGGCTCTCTCCCTTCATCCTTCTCTATAATCCCTATATATATCTCTCTATATCTACCTTTGTCTCTCTCCCTCTCTATCTATCCCTATCTATAATCTATATTTCTCTCTTTATCACTCTCTTGCACTATAGACATCTCTCTATCTATTGATATTCATCTACCTTTATATCTCTCTATCTCTTCCTTTTTGTATCTCACTCTTTACCCCTCTCTATACATTTTTTTCTATCTCTCTATAGATATATTTATCTTTATCTTTACCTCTCTCTTTCTCTATATCTATTCATATTGCTCTCCCTTTATCTTCATTTTTCTCTATATATTCCTCTCTCATTTTCAATCTCTAGATGTCTCTATTTTTTTATTCATGCTTATTCTTCAGTATTTCTCCCTCTCTCTTCATAGTCCTTAATATCTATATCTCTATTTATGTCTTTATCTCTTTTCTAGGTATGTCTATCTCTCTTTATTTCTCCTTCTATCTCTCCCTCTGTTTAGATCTTCATCTCTCTTCATACTTAGATCTCTCCTTATTTGTATCTTTATCTTTATACATCTCTATCTCTCCCTCTCTATATATTTCTCTTTTACCTCTCTTTATCCCTCTCCTCGCTCTTTATTTGTATCCTGCTCTTTATCTATATTTTCATCTATGTAGAGATCTCTCTCCCTATTGGTAATGGATCTCGATTATCTTTCTAATTTCTATGTTTTTGTGTTATGTATATTTGGATCTTAGTTCTTGATGAAGTGTGTGGAGTATCTTTGTCGAATGAATTTTATTACTAAGGAGGTAGGGGGAGAGGGGGGAGAGATGTGGGAGAGAGTAATAGAGAATACAAGAGGAAGAGATGGGGATAGATGGGGAGAGAGAGACATGGAGAGACAAAGAGACAAAGAGTGGGTAAGAGGAAGAGGGAAGTATTAACAAATGAAGAGGAAAAGAGAGGTTTATTTGGTGGGAGAGAGAGAGAGAGAGAGAGAAAGAGAGAGAGAGAGAGAGTTGAAGATAATTAGGGGGTGGGAGGAGAGGGGAGAGAGGAAAATATAAACAAAGGGAGAAGAAAAGAGAGGGTTATTAGGTGGAAGAGAAAATGAGAAAGAGAGAGGGAAGGGGGAGAGATAGAAAGAGACAAAAAAAAGAGGGACATAGAGAGAGATAAGGTGTCCTAAGGGATAATATGGTGATCTAAAACATGTTAGGCCCCTTAGGACCCGATATGACCCTTGATGACATCATATGACCCATTAGGACACCATATGACCCCTTTTAACATCCTAGTCCATGACCTAACACCTTATGACACCATATGACCCCTTAGGACAATATGATGTCCTAATGGGTCATATGGTGTCCTAATGGGTCATATGGTGTCCTAAGGGGTCATTTGGTCTTCTAACACATGTCTGGCCTCTTAGGACCCCACATGACCCCTAACGATAGAATTTGACCCCTTACGACACCATATGACCCCTCACAACACCATATGACCCCTTAGGACCATATGATATCCATATGGTATTCTAAGGGGTCATATGGTGTTCTAACACATGTGTGGCCCCTTACTACTGACACCATATGACACCTTAGAACACCATATGACCTCTTAGGACAATAAATGGTCCCTTACGACAATATGATATCCTAATGGGTCATATGGTGTCCTAAGGGGTCATATGGTGTTCTAACACATGCATGGCCCCCTAGGAAACCATAAGACCCCTTAGGACACCATATGACCCCACAGGACAATATGATGTCCTAATGGATCATATGGTGTTCTAACACATGTTTAGCCCATTAGGACCTCATATGATGGCTAATGACACCATATGGATATCATATGGTCTTAAGGGGTCATATGGTGTAATATAACCCCTTAGGACCATATATGTCCATATGTTGTCCATATGACCCCTTAAGACCATTTGATATCCATATGGTGTCCTAAGGGGTCATATATTGTTCTAACACATGTGTGGTATTAGTGACACCATATGACCCCTTAGGACTCCATATGACCCCTAACGATGCCATATGATCCCTTATGCAACCATATGGTCCCATAGTACACCATATGACCCCTTAGGACCATATGATGTCTATATAGTGTCTTAAGGGTTCATATGATGTTCTAACACCTCTATGGCCCATTTGGACCCCATATGACCCCTCACGACACCATATGACCCCTCATGACACCATCTGACCCCTTGAGACCATATGATGTCCATATGGTGTTTTAAGGGGTCATATGGTGTTCTAACACATGCATGGCCCCTTAGGACCCCAAATGACCCCTAACGACACCATATGACCCCTTAGGACACCATATGACCCCTTAGTACAATATGACATCCTAATGGGTCACATGGTGTTCTAACACTTGTGTGGCCCCTTAAGACTCCATGTGACCCCTAATGACACCATATGACCCCTTGGGACACCATATGACCTCTTGGGACACCGTATGACCCCTCAAGACACCATATGACCTCTTTTAACATCTTAGTAGACAACATGGCCCGTTATAACACAATATTACCCCTTAGGACAATATGATGTCCTAATAGGTCATATGTTTTCCTAAGGGGTCATATGGTGTTCTAACACATGTGTGGCCCCTTAGGACCCTATATGACCCCTAACGACACCATATGACCCCTTAGGACACCATATGACCCTTTAGGACACCATATGACACCTTAGGACCATATCATGTCCATATGGTGTCCTAAGGGGTCATACGGTGTTCTAAGACATGTGTGGCCCTTTAAGGCCCCATATGACCCCTAATGACACCATATGACCCCTTAGGACACCATATGATCTCTTAGGACCATATGATTTCCATATGGTGTCCTAAGGGGTCATATGGTGTTCTAACAGATGTGTGGCTCATTAGGACCTCATATGACAACTAACGACATGATATGACACCTAATGATACCATATGACCCCTTATGATACCATGTGACCCCTTAGAACATGATGTAACCCCTAGGGACAATATGATGTCCTAATGGGTCATATGGTGTCCTAAGGGGTCATATGGCATTCGAACACATGTGTGGCCCCTTAGGACCCCATATTACCCCTTCAGACACCCTATGACCCCTTAGGACACCATACGACCCCTTAGGACAATATGATGTCCTAATGGGTCATATGGTGTGTTGAGGAATCATATGGTGTCCTAACGGGTCAAATGGTGTCCTGAGAGGTGATATTGTCTTCTAACACATGTGTGGCCCCTTAGGACCCCATATGACCCCTAATGACACCGTATGACCCCTTAGGACACCATATGATGCCTCATGACACTATATGGCTCCTTAGGACCATATGATGTCCATATGGTGTCCTAAGGGGTCATATTGTGTTCTAACACATGTGTGATACCTTAGGACCCCATATTACCCCTAATGAAACCATATTACCCCTTAGGACACCATATGACCATTCAGAACACCATATGACCCCTTAGGACAATATGATGTCATAGTGGGTTATATGGTGTCCTAAGGGGTCATATGGTGTTCTAACACATGTATGGCCCCTTAGGACCCCATATAACCCCTAGCGACCCCATATGACCTCTTAGGACACCATATGACCCCTTAAGACACCATATGACCCCTTAGGAGACCATATGACCCCTTTTAACATCTTAATATATGACATAACCCCTTATGACACTGTAGCATCATAAATTATACACCCTTGCTAGCGTGATACAATTTCATACTTGGTTTAGCACCCACCTTAGTGTGTTTTGCATCTTGCATTTATAATCTCCTTTAAGCTTTAATTAATTAATTTAATTAAATATAAATTCATATTTCATCACTTCACACATTATAAAGTTGGGCCCTTTACCCTAAGCATGCCCCTTTTCATTTTATTCCTTCAATAAATCATTAAATTATAAACCCTAATTATGTCCTATTTCGACCTTTAAGGCCCAATTTCGCATATCAAAACATCTTGGAATCAGTTGTAACTTTGGGATTCAATCTAATATCATCATATCTAATGACCCTAAAATTTTGGTGAAAAGTTGGTGGGACCAGATGGACTTTGCACCTAATCCCTGACATTTTTCCCAAAATTTCAGGAGCATAATTCTATGATATTATAATGCTTAACCCCAAGAAATTGGCAGGAAATTCAAATCCTAGGTGTACCTAAAATTGAAATTAAGATCTAGGGTTTCATACATAAGAGCTCTCTTTCTTCATTTGAAGGGATCTAAGATCTAGAGAATTTGGAAGCAAAAGCAATCACAAGGAGCCTTCTATTAACTAAAGAGAAGATATTTTGAAGTCTTCAACAACATTCAACAAAACCTATCAAGCATTCATCAAGCATTATTTCCTCAACTGGGGGCTTTTGAAGATGGAGGAAAGCAATAGGAGATCACCGACTGAAGATTGGCTTGTACCTCTCCCTTGGGATTGGGTATCATTTTATGTTGTTTCCATGTCTTTGTATGAGCTTCATTACATTAATTTGATTTACATTCATGCTTTATATCACTTTGCATTATTGATTTAGAGCATTTATTTTGTCAATTACAATCATTTAGGGTTTACTCTTTAGGGTTGCTCTAGATTGTTTGCATTCATCCTAGGGTCTTGCACACACATAAGATCTTTCACACACTATTTCACTATATAAATTAGCTATTTCTTGTGGTGGAAATCATTGAAATAGGGGTTTGACTAAGGGAAACCCCTATTTTTAGCTACAGGTGCAGATTCAAGATCCGAGCGTCGCTACAAATTTCAGGACCAACAGAGCACACTGAAACAGTTTCAAGGACCAAATCTTAGCAGAAACCCCTGGGACAGGGGTGTGGCACCCTAAACCTACCTAGGATAGGGGTATGGCGCCCTCTTCCTCCTTGATTATGGTAGAACAATAGTTTACAGTCTTCAAATCCTAGTTTGTCAGTTACAACTTCCAGTCTACAAAATCAGGACAGGGATGTAGCATTTCTATCCCAAACATTTTGGCTTAGATTTCTGGCACAAGTGCACCTCTGAATTAGTCTCCTAATCTTTACTTTTTAGCAGTATATCAGTTATTCTCAGTTTTGTATTTCCAGATTAGGGTTGCTTGTGTATACTTGCATTCTAGGTTAAATCATTCAAATCTGCACTTTACATCTCTCCTATCTCTCATTTACAATATGGGAATAGAAACCCTAAGAGTTAATCCTTGGCTCTCTCTTCCTCACAAGAAGTAGCCAAAGTGTGTTATCTCCCTAGTCTCTTTCCTATTCCATGAGTATGTACGTGAGAGTGGGATCAGGGTTTGCTTACTTAGTCTGACTTTTCCCCAACACATCTTTGGTGAACCCCATGTGAATCCAATCTTATTTTCATTGCATTGTATTGCTAGATCTAGATTTGGTATCTTTCATTTGCTTCATAAACATTAAATTCCAAAAAAAAAGTGAAAAAAATTCAAGAAAAAGAAAAAAAGAGCTTTCCTTTATTTGCTTGTATTGTGTGTTTTAAATTTTGTGTGTTTAAATTTCATTTCCATTTCAAAATGTCAGATCTTTATTTGCAATATGTTCATACTTTTGATGATGTATGCAATTATGTTTATTATGAGTTTATCAAGGCTGAATTAGATGAAGCTCTAGATCAAGTTTTTGAACCCTAAGCCTTCTAAACCCTCATTTTGCCAAAGGCTAATCAACCTTGTTACTATGCCATTTAGTGGTGATGAGAAAGATAAATTGAATGATTCCTCTCATGGGTACATTCCTATCAACTCCTCCACTAGATCTAGCAACATGGTTGCCTACAATAGTTCCCTTTATGAGGATATGTCTCCTTTTGAATCAAAATATAAACCTTTCAATCGATATGACCATGCCTTGTTGGATGATGCCCTTGATGACAGTATGTCTCTATCTTAATCTTCGAACAAAAATAATACATCTAAAAGATTAATCAACATGATAAATGTGAATGAACATAGAAAGCCTCTTTTTGTAGTCCAAGGTTCTTATCCTTCTTCAACTTCACCACATCCCAATCAACCTCTTTTCACTGTTCAAGGTGGATATAGTCATGATTCCTTTAGTACTCCTAATAAACCTATCATTACTATGCAAGGAATAAATTCCACTAAGAGTCCTTAGAGTTACACTAAACAACTAATTAACTAAGGAGAGTCATCATGTAGTTTCCCACACTTATAACATGAGAAACAATATGCAGCCTAATCCTCCTCTAGTTATCCCTACTTCTCTTCCCGGTTCCCAACCTATTCTTCCTCAAGCACCTTGCATTTCATAAACTCTTGGTAAGGAATATGATCTTATTCAACAACTCAAAGCTACTCCTGCCAAGATATCCCTTTGGGATTTGATTCAAACTTCTTCAACCCATCATGGAATGTTACAAGATGCCTTGAAAACTTTGAATGTCCCACCCATAGTGACATCCAATAATATGGCTTCCTTGATTGACTCTATCACATCTCCTAAGGCTCAAATTGTGTGTACCCAAGATGAGTTACCCACGAGTGAGATCCAACATCAATATGATCCTCTAATGATTGTGGTTATCATAAATGATAGTGCAATAAGATGAACACTAGTGGACAGTGGTTCTGGCCTTAATTTTTGTAGCATTAACTTGTTGCATAAAATCAATGTCGATACATCTCTCATTAAGCCTAATTCTCTCATCATCTAAGGCTTTGATAATGTTGTTAAATCTTCATTAGGTGTCATCACCTTACTTGTTAAGGTAGATCCTATTACTTTACCCACACCTACTCATGTCCTGCCTAGAAATCTGACATATAATTTGTTATTAGGGAGTCCTTGGATTCATAGCATGCGAGTTGTCCCCTCTACATTGCATAGGCAAGTTAAATTTGTTTACAACAATAAAACATATACCTTGCTAGGTGATACTAATCTCCAGGATTGTGTACAAACATCAACATCTAGATTCTCTTCAACTGGTTCTTCTCCAACTATCTTAGATGATTCTTCCAAAACCTCTTCTCCTAGTGTGTCTATTTCCTCAATTATATCTTCTACCTCTAGTTCTTTTCCTAATGATTCCTCAAATTAACCTAAGGTTCCCAAAGAAAATCCTTCTAAACCTAATTCTCCCATTGAAGATGTCTTCTCTCTTGAAAATATTCTTGCAAAAGATGATTGGATATCCCTTGACTTCAATCCCACTTTCATAGTAGAATATAAAATTCCCCCTAGAGAACTAAAGGTTGAAAAGAAGAAAGAAGAAGAAGAAGAAGAACCTAAAAAGAAGCCCACTTTACCCGATCCATTGAGTAATAACTTTGTGGTGGCTTCTCAGACTTCATCTCCCTTAGTTTCTTATTTAGAGGATTTTGATCCCTTAGTTTATTAAAAGCCCCCTTCTCTTTCAAAAATGGATAACCTTTATGGTCCTAGTTTTCACATCCTAGCTAAGTATGGATATAATGGTAATGGTTGTGGTGCTCAAGAATAAGGGATAAAAGTTCCCTTGGAAAATAACTTTCATGATACAACATTCGAGCTTGGCTATGATCCTGTTGAGCATACTAAAGCTTCTATGAGACCATCTATTAGTGTTAATGTCATCTCTACTTCCCTCTCAATAAAATATCCAGAGTATATTGATTGTGACTCCTCTAGTGTCTTTGCTTTGGATATTTTTCCCACTAATGATTCCTTAGCCAAGTTCCTAGGAGTCTATAACAACCTTCCTCGTTATCACCATAATCATGGTTTTCCCTATTGTTTAAATACAAAAGATTACTTTGGGAAAGAAATAAATAACAATGAGATAGTTAAAGAATTTCCTCAATTGAAAGACACTCCTCAACAAAGCTCCTCATAAGTGACACTCTTGATATTAGGATGGATCCTTGTATTGAAGAAAAAATCATTAAGATAGGAAAATGTCTTGATGAAGAAGAACAAAAACAATATTTGGAATTATTACATGAATTCCCTTAAATATTTGCTTGGATATACTTTGATATGCCTAAAATTTATCCTAAGATTGTCACTCATAACATTGTCTTAGTTCCTAATGCTACACCTATGAAACAAAAGATTCCAAAGATGAACCCTAAAGTAGCATTGCTTGTTAAGGTTGACATGAAAATTTATTGGATGTTGGATTCATCCATCCTATTGATTATTCCCCATAGATTTTAAACGTTGTAGTCATGGCTAAATCTGATAACAAGATTAGGATGTGTAAGGATTTTTGAGATCTTAATAAAGCATCTTTGAAGGATGACTTCCCTCTTCCAAATATTGATATGGTAGTCGATTCCGTAGTAGACCATGCTCTATTATCCTTCATGGATGGTTTCTCAGGATATAATCAAAATCTTTAGTAATCCTCAAGATCAATTCAAAACTTCTTTCACCACTCCTTGGGGCACGTTTTGTTGGGTTATGATGCCTTTTGGATTGAAAAATGTAGGCACTACCTATCAACATGCTATGACCCTCATCTTCCATGATTGCATGCATAGAATATTAGAAGATTACGTTGATGACATCTTAGCTAAATCCATTCTTCACATAGATCATGTTAAGATCCTTCTTCTAGTCTTTGAAAGAATTCGTAAATACAACATGCACTTGAATCCCCAAATTTTTTTTTTCAGTGTGGATAGTGGAAAATTATTAGGATTCATAGTCTTGCATCATGTAATTGAGGTGGATACGAAGAAGATAGATGCCATTGTTAATATATGCCACCTCCTAAAACTATTTCCCAACTAAAAATTTTACAAGGAAATATTCAAGCTATTCATAGGTTTGTTTCTCAACTTGCGGATCACACCTTTTCTTTTACTCAATCACTTAAAAAGAATATCACCTTTCAATAGATTTAGGATTGTTGTCAAGCATTTGAGAACTTAAAAACATATTTTGCCAATCCTCCCATTCTTCAACCCGTTGAACCTTCCAAGAACTTTCTTTTATACATAGTTGCTTCCCTTCATGCTCTTGCAGACTTATTGGCACAACATGATAAGGATGGTAGACAATGTCTAGTTTACTATATAAGTTGTACTCTACTCGATTACGAAGTTCGATATTCTGCGATAGAAAGGTAGTGCCTTGCTTTAGTTTTTACAACCCAGAAATTAAGGCATTACCTTTTGAATGTTGAAGTCCATGTTATCATTAAATTTGACCCTCTAAAGCATCTTTTCTCCAAAATTGATCTTTCAGGATGCTTAGCCAAGTGGGTTATGATATTGACTGAGTTTGACCTTAAGTTTATTTTGCAGAAGGAAATAAAAGGTCAAGCGTTGATTGACCACTTGGTTGAGGCTCCTACACCCTTCTCCCTATCTAACCCAGAGTCTTTTCCCAATGAATGCATTCTCTCTACTGAGGTTGATGATACTTGGGAACTATATTTTGATGGATCTAGGTTTCGGTAAGGATTGGGGGCAGGGCTTGTCTTAATCTCTCCTAAAAGGAAACCTATCCCTTTATCATATCATTTCAATTTCTTGTGTACCAGTAACATTGCTGAATACGAGGCTCTTATAGCTAGAATTAAAGCAACCCTAGCATTAAATATAAAACATCTACATATCTTCATCGAAGATTCTCAATTAACCATAAGGCAAGTGATAAGAATTTATCAAGCTAAAAAAGATAAATTATCATAATATAGTGACTTAGCTATATCCTTGTTGCAAATGTTCAATTCTTATACCATGGATCATGTTCCTTGAAAAGATAATCAACGTGTCGATGTAATGGCAAGTGTAGCCTCTCTTGTGTCTTTAGAGGACCCCTTGGTAGATCTCAAATTCACTATTCACAACCTCACTACCCTGGCTATTGCCGACAATCCTAGTGATGTGGCATATTGTTACACTATATATTTTGATGAGTGGTACTCACATATCGTGAGATATTTAATTGATGGTACCTTTCCTGGCTCTATGAACAAGAATACTAGGGCTAGGATTCGCAAGTTAACCGCTAGATACATTATCCTTTCTAATGTTCTTTATAGGAGGGGTTATAATGGTCACCTCATTCCATGTCTTAACAAAGCTGAAATATCTATTTCTCTTAAGGAAGCACACTTGGGTGCTTACGGGGGGGCATTTTGGGTGCAGATCCTTAGTTCAGAGATTGCTCCGAATGGGATATTATTGGTAGACCATGGAAAAGGACTCCTTTATGTTTGTTAAGAAATGTCATTAGTGTCAACAACATAGCAATTTGATCCATGCTCCCACCCAAGAACTGCGATCTCAAGTAGCATCTTGGCCCTTTTCTACATGGGGCTTGGATGTCATTGGTACAATATCTCCTCCCTCATCTCAAGGACATACTTTCATCATAATCACTACTGATTACTTTACGAAATGGGTAGAAGCAGTTCCTCTTTGATCTACTACTGGTAAAGTAATCTATCAATTCATCTTACATAACATCATTTCTCAATTCAAAATACCTTCCGCTTTAGTTTTGGATAATGGAACATCATTTAAAAACAAAGATGTGAAGAATTTTCTTGAGAAATATCATAATCAATCACATGGAAATTAAATTAGACAGACATGTTCATTACCAAATATGTTACTTTTAATCAAAGCAATGCATACATTGTTTCAAGAATTAAAATAACATGTTTGAGATAAAACATAAGAATAAATAAATATATCGATAAATGTCATAACATGTATATCACTGTACATCAGAAAGTGTTAGATACTACAACAAAGTCATATCCTATCCCTAGGACTAGTAGTTGGAGGATGGTGAGTATATGTCCCCTCCTGATCTAGTTGTGGGGGTGGACCCATGGGTGTGTATCATGATGTGGAGCACGAGTGACTCCATGAAGAGCTCCTACATTTCGTATACATCATGATCCCATGATATGTGGTTGTCTTTTCCCGAGCTAGTGCTAGATCATGCTATGTCCCCTACAACCTCTCTAAAAAAGTACTCTCCCTCTCTCGCCAAAACTCTAACTGCACCCAAAGGGGGTGAATAGGTCCTTATGGCACCAAACAATCCTCTATGGTCTATGCACTATCTATGAGGAGCTAGGAATGTGTCTAGTTGTGATTATGTTCGTCACTGCATTCTAGATAAGGGAGCGCCACTCCTGAACACCAACTGTAAAGATAGAAAGAGGTTTTCCTTAGTAACATCCTATATCATCAAATCTAAATAAATAAGATGCATAAATGGAATAATCATAAAACATCTTATTCGGATCTCCCTCCCACCAATAAGGGTCATGGAAAGAGAGCTCCTATGACTAGGACCTGCTAGTCTCTCAACACTCATAATGCCTCTATATAGTGGGCACAAGATGATGGGGACTAGAATCAAGACCCCTTATAGGGTCCTTATCCCCTTAGGATGGAATTCTCAATGAATCTAACACTGTGGTGTCGTCCTCATAGTGGTGTGGAACTGCATCTAACTCATCCTCCTCACCCTCCTCACCCTCCTCATCCTCCTCACTATTCTCATCCTCCTCATCCTCCTCCTCCTCTCCATCCTCATCATCACCATCCTAACCTCCCTCTCCTGCATCAGGATCATGTCCATGACCACCAACCTCATGCTCTCCTGCATCATCATCCTGATCATCTGTATCCTCCTCACCAAGTCCTCAAATGTATTAGGGTCCTCCTCGTCACGAGTGTGTCTCCATGGTCGAGGGTTCCCTCTAAGGAAAATTGTTAGAAAGATAGCTCTAGGGTATGTCCTACCCCACCATGTGATGTACTACCATTGTGCACTCAAATCATCTTTATAGTCAGTCGTGATATCTTGATCTGACCCATCTAAATCTATGATATCAATCTCATCACTAGTAGGTCTCATAATGGCTCCTGGCCTAGGGGTCACACGTGAGTGTCGGATATAGATAGGCACATCTATAGGGATACACTACTCAAACCCAAACTATCACCGGTCTCAGTCAAAGTATGATGAGACTACAATGTGGCTCTGCCATCCCTCAAGTAGAGGGTTCCTCTGCATGCAAAATAATAGCCTATATATACCTGCCCACATGTACATCTTGAGGAGGCATCTCCATATGATAACCTATGTTGTCAATTTGTCAAAGGTCACCCCCAATGTAGAAAGTCTCTTAAATGCCACTGATGGGTAAGAGTATATGCAAACACCCTAGGCTACTCTGGAACCAAATCAATGGCGACCCCAATAGGTCTAGTGCATATGATGTGCTCAAGTATCCAAATTTGTAGTAGTGTGGAGTTCATCAGGCTACATCCCTGTCCAAAAACATACTCTCCTAGGTCATGAGAGAGGTGGGATAACAATCTCCACCCCAGGAGAATATCCTCTGATGTCTTTCCATAGATCTCATTGCATAAGTGAGACCTTTGTGCATGTGTGTGCCACACCCATTAGGGTACATGGCTAATGCAATGGAAACAATCATCAACTGTCTCACTAGCGAAACCTCACCGATGGGACGTAAAAGCTAAGTGATCATAATGCAGCCTTTTGTCTCACTGGTCATCTCTCCCAATGCAGTATATCTGCTCCCTCCTATAGTCGGTAGCAGTGTGATTAGCTTGGTACATCTTTATCTCTCCTCTGATAGGTAAACAGAGTATGCGGTACACGTCCTCTAGAGTGACTATCATCTCTCCCATAGGTAGGAGAAAGGTGGAGGTATCTACATCCCATCTCTCCCTCAAGGCTATCAACATCGTAGGGTAGAACTTGATGGTGGACATGGTCATCACATACCATAGATCTACTATGCATAGCATCTCTCTACCCTCTGGTGAAAGCCTCAAAATATGACTCTAGAGGCTCCAAAAGGTATGGCCGATAGTGGGCTCTCATACGTAGGGAATAATTTGCAAAATGAAACCATCCAATCATCAGTAATCGCTCATCATCATCTAATCAAAAAAATCATTACATCTATTTTACACATCACACACCCAATCCTGTGCAACCCTCGATCACTCTGAGAAGGGACCAAGACCAAAGAACCCCTCTGGGACCAGAGCGCCTTGGTAGGACCAGGGCGCCCAGATGGGACCAAAACTTCCTAGGAGGACTAGGGCACCCCTATGGGACCAGGGTGCCCAGGGAGGACCAGGGCGCCCTAGGAGAACAAGGTACCTAGACAAGGGGGCATGTAGTACCCCTACCCTAATCAATTTCTAATCTTGGCTTAATCTTGTTTAGATCATCTTAATATTATGTTATAGTCAGATGTTGAATCAACGCATAGCTATTGATGTGATTTTCACACTAGTTGTATGCAAGTTGTTAGTGTACCTATTCCGTGGTATTAATATTGAGCTAACGCTTTCATTAATTTTATATCTGTATGCACGTATGACTCTTGGTTACAGGAGATTTCAGGTACAATGCCGCATGAGTGCGAGGTTCCTCTTCACCTGGAATTGCAGGTTTGAGTGTACCTCTTTGATCCTTAGAGTTGGATTAGGTGGTCATAAGACCCTAGTCGGCCTTAGTCGTGCTCAAGTGAGCATCGCCAATCATCGTCGGTATCCCCTTCTTGTTTGGGTTTGCGAGTCGTCTGTTTGGTTGGCCTTCTCATTTTGCGTGCTTGGTGTGCATGGTTAAATTGCTTAATTAGTCCTTAGTAATTATTTTGATTAAATATGCGTTTGTGCATTGAAGATTAATGGATTAAATTAATCTGGTTTCCGTTATGCGATTTCCATTGATATTGGATTTCTCGTTTTAAATTGGGAGTGAATTCGATTAATGACTAATTTTGAATATTAAATGCATTTTAGATATGCTGTTGAAAAAGAAAGTTTTATATTTTATCGCCATAGAGTTAATTGTGTTCTGTTGGCTTAATTGATTTGAAAGGTTAAATTTAATTAAATGAGGAAATCGATTTTTGGATTTGAAAAGCAATTTAATTTATTGTAATAGCTAGAAAAGAATTAATTTGAGAATTTTTTTTAAAATAAAAATTTTAATTCCAAAAATAGAAATTTTGGTCAACTCTCCCATATAACCCTAAATTTGGAAAAAAATTGGGGATGGACATTTTTTGGGGAATTTTTAGTTGGTGATGAAATTTGGGGATTTTGGATGGAGAAGGAGGGTTTTGGTAGCTGGAGATTGGGACTCTTCAGCAGATCTTGCCAGGAACGCGAGATCAGGTAGGATCTAAATTGTAAAGATTGAATTTTAGTCTTGATTTTGGACATATGGGTTTTGATCCATGCTTATTGCTTATGATCTTCAAGAAATCAGTTTGATTGTCCATTTTGAATTTGGCTGGAGATTCTATTGAGATGTGTTATTTCCTCATTGTTGTTTGGGCGTTTGAAACCCCTTCTTATTTTGGGAAGGATGAAAACCATCAAGAAAATATGCTACCCAAACACAGTTCGTTTAAACCGAACTTTTATTAAATCAAAATTTTTAAAACCATTATGGGCGTGGCGTTTTTAGCCTATGGCGAACTGTGTGTTCAATAAAATTTTTAAATCGCTTTTGTTTTAGAGCTGGGCGTTTGTTTTGTATTGGGACTGTGCGTATGTTTTAACTGAGGGTTTGGGGTTTGGAGGGCGGGGAGCGGAGCTCCACCCGCTCCTCCTCCCTTCCCCCGTGCATCCCCCCGCTTGCTCCCCCCGTTTCCTCTTGTTCTCCACACTGGTGTGTGTGGTCCTGGCGGTCACGGCTCACGGCGGTGGCCGCAGGGGCCGTGGTGGCCGCAGGGCGCCGCGGCACCTGCGGGCACCACTGTGGCGCCGCTCGTGCTCCCCGCGCCTGCGGCTAGGGTTAGGGCACGGCCCGCCCTAGCCCCTTTCTAAATGCTATTTTAAATTAGTTTGCTTTTAAATTGTTTTTTTTTTAATGTATTTTTTTTAGTATTCAAAAAAAAAAATGCATATGATGTTAATATCATTTTAAATGAGAGTTGTTTGTAATGTTAAGTTTAATTAGCTTCTTAATTATGATTAAAGGGCAACATATCATGATAAAGGTTAATTTGGTATTGATTAATTTCATAATGGAGTTTATAGGTTAATCATTATTCAATGTCATCTCATGACGTATGTTCCCTTCCTAATTAAGTTCTAAAACTGATAATTTCGCAACCGAATATTATTGATTACTTTCTGATTGATCTTGGATTAATTAGTTATTATCTTACCTTCTAGCTGATTTGAACATTTGGCTAAATGAGGCAGTTTTGTTTAAAAATAATATAGAATAATGTGTTATTGGAAAATCGTTGAAATGCGATGTAATTACTAATTGATGTTGTTAAATTTTATCGTAGAACATATCATTTGAGTAATTGAGAAGTAGTGAATATTTATCGTTGGGTATTTGAATTTAAACGATGTGCGTTTGGAAATGAGTATCTACAATTGAATTTCCTTTATATTTATATTTCCGTGATCCGTATGGTACATCTGGGATTGAAAATTATGAATCTGTAGAGATTGATTTTGAACCAGTATGTCTATGACGTTTTGATTGGAGATTAAATATCTTAATTAAATGATTGATGGTTGTCTGAGTTTTATGAATATGAATTTGGTTTAAAAACTCTTTATGGCTTTTTATGTCTGTTCGATGCTTTGAACCTTCAAGAGTTAGAAAACCAAGAACAACCTATCCCTAGATGAGGTAGATACTATAAGCTGATTTAGATCTTGTAGAAAACTTGATCGACTTGTAATGATTAAATCAATTTGAGGAAATATTGTCTTTTCTGATTATGGCCTTGCGAGTTTAATTTCTGTATTCGCCTTTAATTATGAAATGGTATGTTTTGCTTTGTTTAGTAGGACCCTGTCGTATGGATTGACTTGGGGTACCTGTTTCAGTCCTGGATTCCGAGTTGACTGTTGTATTGTGGTAGTGTCGTTTGATCATATCCTCCTTGTGTGTGAGTCGAATGATGATTCGTGGTTGACCTTAGTTTGTCAGGTCTCTAGTTTGAGTACCGTCAGTAAGTGTACCATTTGTGAGTCGTGTTTGACCGGATGATTGTTTCTCTCTTCTTGAACTCCATTCGTCTGACCATGTGTATTCCTTGAGTTTGAGTTCATTGAGTATAGTCTAGTGTCGTATGGGAAAGTGGCTTTCGATTGGGGGCCGCGCCCAAAGTGGCTACTGGGTAACCCATCAAAAGTGAGTCTAATAAGTGATAACCTAACAGTAGATTAGAATGTAATCTCTAGGTAAGATAAATGTGCCTCACACATGGGACGAGTGCTATCATAGATTCGACATGCTATGAAAAGGCCTGAAATGGAAAACTACCATCCTTGTCTTCACGAGAGGATGTGTGGGTCCACATGAGGCTTGGATGGGCCGGAAGTTCGGATTAGGTTACCAGGGTTACCAGTGTATGGGCCCAGGACCTATGAAGACTTGCCATGGTAACCATACCAGGTTGTGTGATGACACTTGTCCCTACGTTCGCTAGTGTGTTGTCATTTTGTCCTGTTAGGAGTACCTTTGTGAGTCGTCCTTTTGTCTCTGCCCTTGTGAGTGTTGGTTTCATGTTAGACCTTGGGTGGTGATGGCTCAGTTTTATGGATGCTCTTCTGGACCTTTGTATTAGCTTGATTATGTTCAGCTAGATCCTGTTCTTTTCAAGGATCGTTTATGTATTAATTGACCGATGCGGTCGTTTGTATATTGTTCATGTATCGCCTTGAAGGCTGGATTGTATGGTGTAACCTCTTGTATTCTTAACTTTATTAATTATCAGAGGGGTCTTGCAGTTGAGCAGACCCGGAGATGTAGCCCTTTAGGGGTGAACTCCGAGATCATTATGGTGTTATGTGGTGTATTCTCTTATGTTTCCTTTATTCAGCTTTAGCATGTATGATTAGCTTATGTTAAAATGGTTAAGTGGATAAATGGAATTAACTTTAAATGCTTTTATGCGTTTCCTTCTTGAATGCCATGTGATCGAATGCGTAAGTGGTTCAAATGAGATTTATCGTTGATGCATGTATGTAATCGTCTTTTGAAATGCAATAAGTTGGAATATGAAAGAATGTATCTTAGAGTAATGGATATATTCAGTTGCTATTAAAGAAATTAAATATGCTTGAAAAGATCTCGTATGTTTATGATGAAATCCTAGTTTGTTAGAATGTTAGATGTATGGCTTGTAATTTTAAATGAAAAGCTTGAATGTAGATTATGAATAGATCTTAATGGATGAGTCATTGCTTGTGATTTATATTTCCATCCTTTGAAAGAATTATCCTGATTAAGAATTATCTCGTTGTTAAGATAATTAGCTTATAGGATTAATCGTGTGAGTTAATAGAATTGTGATATTTAAGTAATCTCGTTGGGAAACTCTTTAGGTGTTAGTTGAAGTCTTCCGCTATGTAATCTGAATCTTTGATTTCTTGTTGTATCTTCTTGTGGTGCAACTTTAAAAAAAAAAAATTTGCACTCTATTCTTGTGTTATGGCTTAATCCCTTCGGGGTTTCCTGGTGGGGCATTACAGGGCATGTGCATGATCTCGATGTTGAAATCATCAGCACAGAAACCAAAGCAAATAGAAAAAGTCAATAACAATTCAACGAAAGGTCAACTCACCTCGTCAAGTGGTCTGTTGATCAACACGACCTAGTGCAAGATCTCCATCTACGTGGGTCACTCGGGTCAACATCGAGGCATGATGGCTAATGTGTGGGCTCCTCTGTAGTAAATAGTGCCAAAAGTCAAAAAGTGACAAATGAAAGTGTCACTTTCAAAATTATGAGGAATGCACTTTTTCATTTTTATGATTTTAAGTTAAAAACCCTACTTTTTCTCTTTTCACTTAATCTATCATAACTTGAGCTAGAGAGTTCTACTTTTCATGTCGTTGGTGGTGTCGGGATCATGAATTTTCTCTCTTTCTCTACACTTGTTCTATAAAGTTCTTTGATGTACAATCAAGCCTTGTTGTGAACATGTTTCATCAAGTGCTTTATCACAATTCGTTATGGTAAACATGATACCCCGTTTCAACTCACTAATAAGCAAGTTGAAATAGGGGGCATATAGCTACCTGTGAATTTCATCACCTTCCTTAGTAAGCATTAGGTGATTTGGTGATCTAACACATGGTTTTGTAGGGTGTGGTTCCTAACTATGTACAACAGATACCGCTAGGGGATTCGTCTGATAACTTATGGATTATCCTTTTTTAAATGATGTTTACTTTTTTGTACTTTAGCTTGCATATGCACGCAGTGTCATATGACCACTAAAGTGGGGGCTAAATGTAGGATCATAAATTATACACCCTTGCTAGGGTGGTACAATTTCATGCTTGGTTTAGCACCCGCCTTAGTGGGTTTTGCATCTTGCATTTCTCATATCCTTTAAGCATTTAATTAATTAATTTAATTAAATCTAAATTCATATTTTATCACTTCACACATTATAAATTTTGGCCCTTTACCCTAAGCATGCCCCTTTTCATTTTATTCCTTTAATAAATTATTAAATTATAAACCCTAATTATTTCAACCTTTAAGGCCCGATCTCTCATATCAAAACATCTCGAAATTAGCTGTAACTTTGGGATTTCTCTAATATCATCATATCTAACGACCCTAAAAATTTGGTGAAAAGTTGGTCAAACTGGGTGCACTTTGCACCTGGTCGCTAAATTTTTTCCCGAAATTTTAGGAGCATAATTCTATGATATTATAATGCTTAACCCCAAGAAATTGGCTGGAAATTCAAATCCTAGGCTAGCCTAAAGTTGAAATTAAGATCTAGGGTTTCATACATAGGAGCTCTCTTTCTTCATTTGAAGGGATCTAAGATCTAGAGAAGTTGAAAGCAAAAGCAATCACAAGAAGCTTTCTATGTAGCGAAAGAGTGGATATTTTGAAGTCTTCAACAACATCTATCAGACATTCATCAAGCATTATTTCATCAATTGGGGGCTTTCAAAGATGGAGGAAAGCAATAGGAGATCACCGACTGAAGATTGGCTTGTACCTCTCCCTTGGGGTTGCGTATGGTTTCATGTTGTTTCCATGTCTTTGTATGAGCTTCATTACATCAATTTGATTTACATTCATGCTTTAGATCACTTTACATCATTTATTTAGAGCATTTAATTTGTCAATTACAAGCATTTAGGGTTTACTCTTTAGGGTTGCTCTAGCTTGTTTGTATTCATCCTAGGGTCTTGCACACACTATTTCACTATACAAATCAGCTATTTGTTGAGGTAGAAATCACCAAAATGGGGGTTTCACTAAGGCAAAACCTATATAACCACCTAGAACCCTATTTTAAGCTAGAGGTGAAGATTCGGGATCTGAGCATCGCTGCGAATTTCAAGACTAATAGAGCACACCGAACTAGTTTCAGGAACTAAATCTCAGCAGAAACCCCTAGGATAGGGGTGTGTCACCCTTGTCCTTCCCAGGACAGGGGTGTGGTACCTTGGTCCTCCCTAATTTTGGTATATTTTGGTAGATGAGCATTTTGTAGCCTTCAAATCCTAGTGTGTCAGTTATAGCTTCCAGTCTATAGAATCAGGATAGGGGCGTAGCACTCCTATCCCAGACATTTTGGCTCAAATATCTAGCATAGGTGCACTTCTAAATTTGTCTCCTAATCTGTACTATTTAGCAATATATCAGTTATTCCTAGTTCTTTATTTCCAAATTAGGGTTGCTTGTGTATACTTGCATTCTAGATTAAATCATTCAAATCTGCACTTTACATCTCTTTTATTTCTCATTTACAACAAGGGAATAGAAACCCTAAGAGGTAATCTTTGGCTCTCTCTTCCTCACAAGAAGTAACCAAAGTGTGTTACCTCCCTAGGATCTTTCATATTCCACGAGTGTGTACGTGAGAGTGGGATTAGGGTTTTCTTACTTAGTCTCACTTTTCCCTGTACATAGACACCATATGACCCCTTATGACAATATGGTGATCTAATGGGTCATATGGTGTTCTAAGGGGTGATATTGTGTCTTATGGGGTCGTATGGTCTTTTAATGCATGTGTGGCCCCTTAGGACCCCATATGACCATTAACAACACCATATGACCCCTTAGGATACCATATGACCCCTTAGGACCATATGATGTCCTTATGGTGTCCCAAGGGGTCATATGGTGTTCTAACACATGTATGGCCCCTGAGGACACCATATGACCCCTAACGACACAATATGACCCCTTAGAACAATATGATGTCCTAATGGGTCATATGGTGTCCTCAAGTGTCATATGTCATTATAACACATATGTGGCCCCTTAGGATGGCAATGTCTACCCAGTAGCCAAACTTTATCATTGACTCTATTTAATAATTAATAAAAAAAAATCATTATATTTTAATTTTTAATTATTTTAAAAACACAGTCAATGGTAAATTTTAGGTGTTGGATAGATAATGGCCCTTAGGACATCATATGGCCCCTTAGGACATCATATAACCCCTTAGGACACCATATGACCCCTTTCAACATCCTAGTACATGACATGACCCCTTATGACACCATATAACCCCTTGGGATATTATGATGTTCTAAAGGGCACTATGGTGTCCTAAGGAGCCATATGTTCTTCTAACACATGTGTAGCCCTTTAGGACCCCATATGACCACTAACGACACCATATGATCCCTTAGGACACCATATGACCCCTCACAACAACATAGGACCCCTTAGGACCATATTATGTCCATATGGTGTCCTAAGGGGTCATATGGTCTTATAACACATGCATGGCCCCTTAGGACCTCATATGACCCCTAATGACACCATATGAATCCTTAGGACACTATATGACCCCTTAGGACACCATATGACCACTTAGGACAATATGATGTCCTAATGGGTCATATGGTGTCCTAAGGGGTCATATGGTGTTCTAGCACATGTGTGGGCCCTTAAGACCCCATATGACCTTTAATGACACCATATGACCCCTTAGGACACCATATGACCCCTTTCATCATCCTACTACACTACATGACCCCTTACAACACCATATGACCCCTTAGGACAATATGATGTTCTAATGGGTTATATGGTGTCCTAAGGGGACATATGGTGTTCTAAGAGGTCATATGGTCTTCTAAGACATGTGTGGTCCCTTAGTAAATCATATGACCCCTAACAACACCTTATGACCCCTCATGACACCATATGACCCCTTAGGACCATATGATGTCCATATGTTATCATAAGGAATCATTTGTTGTTCTAACACATGTGTGGCCCCTTAGGACCCCATATGACCCTTGATGACATCATATGACCCCTTAGGACACCATATGATGTCCTAATAGGTCATATGGTGTCATAAGGGGTCTTATGGTGTTTGAACACATGTTGTTGGTCCTTAGGACCACATATGAGGCCTAACAACACCATCTGAACCCTCAAGACACCATATGACCCCTTAGGACACCATATGATCCCTCAGTACACCATACAGCCACTTTTAACATCTTAGTACAAGACATGACCCGTTATCACGCCATATGACATCTTAGGACAATACGATGTCCTAATATGTCATGTAGTATCCTAAGGGGTCATATGGTGTTCTAAGACATGTGTGGCCCCTTAGGACCCCATATGACCCCTAATGACATTATGTGATCCCTTATGACACCATATGACCCCTTAGGACCGTATGATGTCCATATGGTGTCTTAAGGGGTCATATGGTGTACTAACACATGTGTGTGCCCTTAGAACACCATATGAACCCTTAGGACAATATGATATCCTAGTGTTTCATATGGTGTCTTAAGGGGATCATATGGTGGAAGAGGGGTTAGAGAGAGAGAGGGTTATTGGGTGGAAGAGAGAGAGGGGGGGTAGGAGGAGAGGGGATAGGGGAAATTATCAACAAAGGGAGAGGAAAAGAGAGCTTAGAGAAAGAGAGGATTATTAGGTGGAAGAGAGAGAGAGAGTTGGGGATAATTAGGGAGTAGGAGGAGAGGGGAGAGGGGAGAGCATCAACCAAGGGAGAGGAGTGATGGGGAGAGAGGTCAAGAGAGAGACAATGAGTAATTAGGGGGAGAGAGGTGTAAGAGAAAGAGGGTAATTAGGGAGAAAGAGATTGAGAGAGAGGGAGGTAGAGAGTAATTAGGGAGAGGGGTAGAGAGGGGTGAGGAAAGTATTCCATAAAAGGAACAGGGGAGAGATATTAAAGAGAGAAAGGGTAATTTGGTGGAGAGGATAATAAGAGAGAGCTGGGGAAATAAGGTGGAGGAGAGGGGGAATTATCAATAGAGGGAGAGAAGGAGAGACAGGGAGAGAAGTGAAGAGAGGGATAGAGAGAGGGTAATTATGGGGAGAGAGAGAGAGAGAGAGGAGAGAGAGAGAGAGAGAGAGAGAGAGAGAGAGTTAATTAAGGGGGAGGGGGAGAGGGGGAGAATGGGAGAAGGAAGTATCAACAAACGACTCAAGTGAGAGAGAGTTGTGACAAAGAGGGTAACTAGGGGGAAGAGAGAATAAGAGAGTTGGGGTAAAGTTAGAGGGGGACATAGGTGTGTGAGAGAGGGGACATTGGGGGGAAGAGAGAATTAGAGAGAGTGTTGGGGGTAATTAGGGGGTAGGAGGAGAGGGGGGATGGGAAAGTATCAACAAAGGGAGAGAGGTTCAAAGAGAGAGGTCCAAAGAGAAGGTAATTAGTAGGAGGAGAGAGGGGGGAAAGGAAGTATCAACAAAGCAGGAGAGAGAGAGAGAGGTGGCAAGTATCAACGAAGGAAGAGGGGGGAAATATGGGGAGATAGCCCCCTAATTACCCTCTCTCTCTATCTCTTTGCTAATACTTCCCCTCCCCTTCCCCCTAATTATCTTCTCTCTATCTCTCTCTTTACCTCTCTCAACAAATCTCCCTCTCTCCTTTTGTTGATACTTACCCCTCTCCCTCTCTTCTTATCCACTAATTACACCCAACTTTCTCCCTCTCTCTCTCTCTCATTATTTCTTCCCCTCAATTACCCTCTCTCTCTCTCACCTCTCTCCTCCTATGCCCTTATAAATACTTCACTCTCCCCCTCTCCCCACCCCTTAATTACTCTCTCTATCTCTCTCTCCACCTCTCTCCCAATCTCTCTTCTCTCTTTTTTGATACTTTTCCCTCTCCTCCTACCCGCTAATAATCCCAAACTCTCCCTCTCATTCTCTCTTTACCCCAATCACCCCCCCTCTCTCTTCTCCTACCACCTAATTACTTATCTCTCTCTCTCCTCTCTCTCTCTCTCTCTCTCTCTCTCTCTCTCTCTCTTCCCAATTACCCTCTCCTTCTCACCTCTCTCCCCCTCTCCTTTTGTTGATACTTCCCTCTACGTCTCTCCTCACCCCCTCTGAATTTTGTTACTAGAGATGGGAAGGAAATGCAAAGAGACTAGTGTAGAGCTTAGGGAAGAGAGAGTGAGGTAGAGGAAGAAGTGATGAAGAGGTAGACATATAATTGTAGAGCTTGAGAGAAGGAATAAGGGATTTAATGAGAGTTAGAGAGATAGGTCTAGAGAGAGATGTATAAATTTGGACAAAAGAGAGGGAGGAAGAAATAAATAGGTGGAGTGATAGGTTCACATCTTAGGAGAGAGAGGTAGAGAAAGGAATAAAGAGAGATAACCTGGTTTACCAAAATTTATTAAACTCAATAAAATTCCTAAATTTTATATTATTAATTAATTATTTAGTGTTTCAAATATTTTGAGATGACTATTACAAAAAATTCATGAAATAGGGAATTCATATGAAAAAGTCATGAGCTTTTGATGTTTTAAAAATGAAGGATGAATTTAAATTAATTATTATTTTTTAAAACAAAACATAGAAACACTACCTATTCCACATTGTAGAGCTATGAATCACCTTTCCAATGCCTATAAAAAATCAAAATTTTGATATGAAATGCAAAAGTTAATAATTTTTTCCCTCCATTTTTCATTCAGGATTGCTTTGGGGTTTGGCTAGGACATGCCAAGCCTGGAACGTCAACACAAAAAGCATGTTTTTGAGTTTTTCTTGTTTTCCCAGACTTTGCCCTGGTCACTGACGACTTCTTTTTAAGCCGAAATTGATAAAACAAAAAGTTTTTTTAAGGGCATTCTCAATTTTCCAACAACATAATTTTTTCCTTATTTTGACTTTAATAAATAATATTTATTTATTTTCTAGTTGAATTCTAACTAAAGTCCTGATTGATAGGTTGATTGAAAAAAATCTATATAACTTTCAAACAGTATCACATTTTTTGAATCCGAAAGATGCGTCACATTCTATGCTTCGCACACTATAGGATTAAAAAAAAAAATCATAAAATTTTGACCAAGTTAAGGTGGTTAGACACATAGGTTTTTACATTTCTGAAAAGTTGTAGTAAAAAATTCATAATTAATTATTTAATCTAATACAAAATACAAAAAAATATGTGTCACATCTGGATATGATTTTAATACTTATATTTAAAATCTTATAAAAAAAATTATGATTTGATTATTGTTAGGGTGGTAACACATAGACCTACTTCTTTATCAATTTTTGAGCATCTACCATTGGTATAGATCATATTTTGAGGGGGCTCCATGGTCTCTCTTCTTCTCTCTTATAGATAAATTATTTTTCTTACATGGTTTTTTTTCGGTTTCATCTTTGAGAGAAAAAAATTATTGTCTTTTCTCTCTTTTAGGGAGTAGTTTTATTCCATTGGGTCTTCTTCTTTACCTATATTGTGATAGATTCTATTTGCACATGAGTTCCTAAAATTCTCTAGATGTCAAGAGTCATCTTAACATCTTTTCATTTATTCATCATTCTCCCTAAGTTGCATTTAAGGGGGTGTTGGCATGGAAAAAGGTATTTCTTATCTAGTTCCACCTTTCTAGTGTGAACAAGGTACATTACCTAACTAGTTTTTAGTTAGGACATATTCACACATGTTCACAAGTTAAGCCTAATCAACAAGTTATGAATCTTTCTAGAAGTCTCTTGTAGAAATGTGATCGTATCCCCTATTATCACATGACATCGGATTAAGACACTTGTCATCACCCTAGTTAGTCCTATATTTATCATTGTATGTATAAGTAAGGTCTCATATGTATATTTTGGTATTGCATAGGCTAATTCACTGGTCATATTGATCTAATATATTTGCATCCATCATTAAAATTTTACACTTTCTTTTATCTTTTGTAGAAGGTTATTTTGGTTTTGTAGGCAATCTTGGAAGCTTGATTCCCTGAATGACTAGCATCCTCATATAGTGGTTCTATTGGGTTCTCTTTGATCTTTATTAGGGATAATTTGTTGTATATTATAATCAATTATTTATTAGTACATTTAATAAAATAATTAGTATTTAATAGCACATTATTTTATTTTCTCTTATGTGATGCAACGTTTTGGTTGTACATGATACTTGGGAGTTGGGGGGTTCAATCATCAACTACAACTTGAAATATATAAAAAAAAATTAGATATTTGATCATCAACATTAAAACAATGCATCTTAGACTAAGACATACACCATTGCACTCAAAATTCCCAAAACCCTACTTGATTAACTGTCAAAATCAAAGTTTAAATTTTATGAGGCATTTTTTGTAAGGGTTTCAAATTCAAGGAATAAAAACAGAACTATATTGATTCATATACCTTACAACATCATTTTTTTCACTATTTGTTTATTGTATGTATGATGGTCAAATTCTAATATGCTTTGTTTTATCCAATAATTTAAAAAATAGTGCTCGATTTAAAGTTTTTTTGTATAACAATTTACATACAACATACTATTCGTACACCAACTTTTGACAATTGATGTTGTAGACACCTAAAATTGTCCTCTTTAATTAAATGATTTATTTATTTATTTAATTATTTTACCAAAAGTCTTCTATTAACTAAATAAATCTTATTTATTTAATTAATTCAATTTAGCCTCTTCTAGCCTTTTTCTAATTTAAATGAATACTTTTATTTATTTAAATAATCTTTCTCCTCAATTAAATAAATATAATTATCCCCTTTCTTCTATTAATTAATTAAATATTTATTTATTTAATTAATTCATTAGCCTTTTCTACCCATGACACATGTCATTCATCTCTTAATTTCTACACCACCTAACCTTCCATTATTTCCTTATTTCCTTCACTTACCCTTTACTCCTAGCCGACTATTTATCTTTACACCTCTTAATCTTATCCTTCCATTTCCTACAGTGTTCTCTATATAAAAGGATGCCCTCTTCCTTTTCAATCCTAATCAATGTGTCTAATCAATCTTATGCAATCAAGTCTTCTTGCAGTCTAGCTATCAACCACAACCTGTTCTTTATTGAGCTCTTGTGCACACATAAAATCTGAGAGCAAATATATCAAACAAGATCAATGGAGATAGGAGACAATGAAGAATGAAACCCTACTTGACATGTGAAAGGTAATATTGTTTTATTTTATAAATTTGCATGATCTTAGGTATCTCTATTGGTGTATGGTGGATGTTTCATTGTAAGACTTAGATTGTTTGTTGTTGGATCTTTATGGTTTTACTTGATAGGTTTTCATCATCACTTTTCATCGTATACATTTTGGCACGCCCGGCGGGACTCTTGTCCCTTTTATTTCTAACCTTTTTTTTGCAGATCTAGCTTTTTTGTGAAGTTGTAGGTTGGATTTGTGATAATTATGATTTATTTTGCATCTATGATCAATTTTGTCGCATCTTCATTTTGTTTCTATGTCTATGCTTTCTGTTTTTGTATTTTGGTTTTTGCAAGTCCTAGATCCTGAAACAGTGTCTATGCATCATATTTTTCCGTGTTCGCGACCTTAGATCGCGTATGTGCAATATCTTTTCGTGTTTCTGTATTTTTTATTGTTGCAAGTACAAGTTTCAATAAATCACGTATGTGACTTGTATTCTCGCATTTTTTTACCAATAATCGTGTCCATCTCACCTATTTTTGCGTCTGTGTTTTATGTTTGTTTTTTAGGTTTCAGATTTTTGATTCTGCATCTGCGTTATACATTTCTGTATTTCTGTTCAGAAATCAGGTCTGAGTTCGATATAATAACATCTTTGTTTTTAAGTTTTTGGCATGTTTTCAATCATTTTTAGGATTTTGCAATTTGGTTTTGGTCTAACCCCTTGCATTGGACTAATGAAGTGGTACAATTGTTAAAAAGAGCAAATATTGTTCTGTCGAAGGCCCTCCTTTCACATTTGGATTTGGATTTTTAAAATTTATCTAACTAGTGTGCTTATAGGTGGGGGTAATCTATCAAAACTATTAATCATTTGTTGTAGGGGTAATATAGGTGTGTGTCTTTGGAATTTAGTCTAATTAGGGTCGCATCTCTTTTTCATTTAGGATTAAAGAACTTGTTTGAAGTGTTTAGTGCTCTTTTCACATTTTATGTTTGAAGTACCCTCTCCCCTCACCTTCCATTGGATCTTGGGTGTAAGAGAAATTTTTATCATCTTCTATTTAGGTAGGAAGGTCTACCTCCTGAGTAGCCCATAAGGTCAAGTGAGAGGGAATGACCTAAGTGGTAACAATGTAAAGTCAAGCTCTTCTGAACCACTATAAATAAAAGTGTTTGTGATGAAAGTTGCATGCAACGAGTGTTACATGTTGTCATAATGATGTTATGACTACCTTAGTGTCAGTGTGACATGTAAAACCTTGTGGAGCATAACCTTTACAAGAATGGGAGGCCTTCCTTAATGGAGTGCAACACACTGTTGATTATGACCACTCGAATAGAAGCCCTTACTGAAAATCCCTTGTTTTAGAAGCCAAAAGCCTTCTAGTTGTTGGTATAGGAGGTTGGACCTCTGATATCATCTCACATTCTTATGGTTCTTAGTAGAGATTGAAATTTCACCATGGGGAGTTCTCATGGGGACTGGTGCTTGGCTGCCCCAGAGAGGTGAGTGTCATGGACTAGAGCTAGTGGGGTCAAGAATCTAAGTATCTTCTTTGAATAAGCATAGTTGGGAAACCAACTGAGATCCAACAACTATTGTCCTAGCCAGCCTTAGGATTTGTGCTTACATGTTTTTATTTCAAATTAGACAAATAACTTCAGACATTGTGTCTTCATTGTTTGTTGTATTTTTTTGTCACTAAAAAGACAAAATATTGAGATTTGATCACATTCAACAACTTCACAATTGGACAAAATTGCAAAATATTTTCAAAATCATGTCTGTGTCAGCTTAAAATGTGTTTGTGTCAGAAATACACATGTGTGCAAGGCAAAATCGCATCTGGGTATCAGAGAATTATACTGTCACATTTTATTAGAAAACTATCAATGTTTTGAGAAACTACGTCTAGGTTATCATAAATCATGTCTTTGTGGGGAAAGCGTGTCTGCGCAGGGCAGAATTGTATCTGTGATTTTCAAACTCAAAATTGTCACTATTATTAGAAATTGTGTTTGCGTTCAGTGTAACTAAATTTGTGATAAAAAAAATCAAGTCTGGGTTTACTTAAACTGCATCTGTCTTTCACAACAATATTTTGCAAAACTTGAAAAAGAGAAAAAAAAATGGGCTTAAGTTTTGGGATTCAAAAGAGCATCTAAGGCATTTCCTATAGGGCTTTATCATTTTCAGTCAATCAGTCTTGGTCACACATTTGTCTATCATTTGTCATTATTTGCAATCCCTCATACATATTTTCCAAATTAGAGTCAAAAGGTTTCTTTGTTGTCTTTATCATATCTTGCAAATTTTCTACAACATATCACTAAGTGGTTCCTACATCAGATCTATCATCTTAGGGTACCATTTGGTCATATTTAGTCAAGGTCAATTTACCTTATCAAGAGATCTATCATCTCTTTGGAAGCCACACCTTACTTTAGATCCTACATAAATTGAACCTACATTTTGGACATTCCAAGACAACCCTAGATTCTTTCCATCTCATATCCTTTCTTGGTCTTCCATAGTCTTCACATTTGCTTTCATCTTTCATTTTAGCCAAGGTTAAGCTCATGGTTGAAACCCATTCCCAAAGGTATAGAAGAGAAGCCAAAGAATCTCTAAGTTATCTAAGCTTGAGTACCTATGAGTTTGATGGAGATAAAATTTACAACCCATTTGACAATCACAGTAATATATCACAGTAAAATCCTAGAGGACAAAATGGTGGTAATAGGAGAGAGCATTTCATTCTTGAGTCACCTTCATCTTTATTTCAAAAACTATAAGTTCCCAATACCTACGCTCATGCCAATTTTATTAGGAACTCTCATGAACAAATCCAAAGTAATCCTTTCCCATGGAGAAGAAATGCTAATACACATGACCATGATAATACCCGAGATCATAAAAATGCATACAATTACACCCAAGAAAACATTCAAAATCATGACATGAGGAGACCCCATGTCAGATTTAGGGGAAATACTCAAGATCACTCGTATGATACCTCCTATCCTCATGGTCATAACATGTACCGACCTAGACCTAGTGCTCCTCATTACAATACTATACCAAGTGGTCCGTATCGAAGCTATAACTATGTCCCTCCACCATATGAACACATTTATGACCAATACCATCCATACATGCATTATATCCCTTCTCCTCTGCCCGATGGCTCAGACATGGGACTATCTCAAAGAGAAAAGACACCACCCAAGAATGACTTCCAACAACAAATCAAGGATTTGCAAAAGAAAATGGCAGACATGAATACATCAAAGCAACAATCTACAATGAAAGACATATGTCCTTACCCATTTGATAGAAGCATTCCAATGCCTCCATTCCCTCCACATTGTTTGACACCAAAATTTGATAAATATAAATGCAAAGGGGATCCTAAGGCACACATAAGAGAATTTTTCATAGCTTGCATTGAGGTAGAAGGAGAAGAAACATACTTGATGAGATTGTTCCCACAAATCTTAGGGGGACAAGCTATGGAATGATTCTCCCAACTTCCACCTATAATCAAATCATGGAGTGATCTAGCTGAGGCTTTCATACAACACTCCTCATATAACATTGAAACAAATGTGTCAGTGACCACCTTATACAATACTAAGTAGAAAAATGAATAATATTTTTCTTTACTCTTACAGTGATGGAGAGGTCTTGCTAGTAGATGCTCTTGTGATATCTCACAAAAAACAAATGGTAGAAATGTTTACTCAAAATTTCAACAAGGATATTGTATATGAGATAAGAAAAGCCTATTTATCTACTTTTAAAGAAGTCATTGAGAAAGGATTGGCAATAGAAAGTCCTTATTGAACAAGGTGTCATAAAGCTATTCAAAGAAAAAAAATAGGAATCAAATGGGAAAGACAAACCCCACTTTTGGAACAAGAATAAGAATAGAGTCAATGATGGGGTAGAAGGTGCATACGTTGTAAAACCAGAAATGACTTTCCTCGGTGCAAGTTCATCCAATACGAACAATCAAGTGAACACTCAAAGGCCATCAAAGCCGTGAATGAAATACACTCCATTGGAAGAGAAAATTGAGACAGAATTCAAGAAATTGGTTTCAAATAAGCTCATAACACTACCAAATAATCCACATTATGAACCAAAAGTGAAACCTGCATGGTGGAATGATGATGAGTATTGTGAATATCACAAGAGAAAAGGACATAAAACTAGCAATTGTCACATATTAAAGGATGTTATATAGGATCTTATTGACAAGGGTGACATAGAAGTTGATGGTCATACCTCCAATGAGGAACATGTGATTTTTAAGGAGCCATTCCCTAAACATGATAAAGGAAAAGCCAAAATAGATAATCAAGCCAATTATACTAAGATGTCCTATGATTATGACTCGACCGTTAACCACATTTCAATGGAAAATTATGCTTCTACAATTATTATAAAGGACAAAAATCCCCAAGGTTCTACCCAAAGGAGTAAAGTTGTTTTAAAAGGAATTGGACCATCATCTTCATCCTCTAAAGACAAAACCTCTGAATGTAATGTCAAAACCCATTGAGGTAAAGTCACCTTGCAAGGTGTTCTATCCAATACCACAAATTCATCATCCACCAAGAATGAGTATGATCTAGTAGACCAATTAGGAAAGACACCCACCCTCATTTCCATCCTTGATCTTCTGCATATATCCCCTTCACATTAGGCTATTCTTGACAAAGAACTGAGAGAGACCTTCGTACTCACTTCTCTGAACATAGACCAATTTCAAGCCATGGTGGGATATCTTTCCACTACACATTGTCTTACATTCACGGAAGCTAATGATGCATCCATATGCCAACCACACAATGCACCTCTCAAAGCATATGACAATGAAGAACTCTCATCTAAAGGAATAGTCACCCTACCTTAAAGTCTTGGGCTAGTAACCAAGGATGTGGTTTTCAAGTTCTTGATTTAGATCTCACATACAACATACTTTTGGGATGTCTGTGGATTCATGAAATGAGAGTAGTACAATCAACATATCATCAATGCATAACATTTCCTCACAATGGAGTTGAAGTGACAGTCAAAGGAGATTTGAATCCCTTCATATATTGTAATAACTTGCGAACAAGGTTAGAGACGATAATTCCAATAAAAAGAGAAGCAACTCCATCACCATCATATGTGGATCTAGAATCATTAATTCCTTCAACATCAAAACAAGGTGAGATTAAAGGAAAATATAAGGACAAAGGTATGAGAGAATATACTTTAAACCAAACCATGTATTTAAGATAAATCATGGATTTTCCTAAAGATTTTTGATGACCACATCCCTCTAAAAAAGTATCCACTAATACTATTAAATGAGATCCCACTACATTCTTCAGCTGGGGTGAGATGGAAGGAGAAGATCTCCACAAAATTCTCTATAAGGAACCTGAAGAGGAATTTACACAAGATCACATCAAGATACTATGTGAAAAGTATGGAAAAGGATTCAAGTTCTTACCAAAAAAATTGGCTATGATTGAAAGAGCCTTCTTGGATTACAAAAGAAAGGAATTATTGAACCATTACAACTAGAGATAACATTCAAAAAATAGTGCTCCAAAGGACTTGGTTTTATACCCTTCACATTAGCCAATCACAAATCTAAAAAGAGAATTTCAAATCACACTCTAATGACCAACAAGAAAAGAAAAGTTACTCCACACACTCTAATGAATGGGAATGGGGTTTAGATAAGTCATCCAGTGATTATGAGCTCACTGAAACATTCATGGAACTAGGTGAACCTACAAAAGAAGAAGAGTTTAAAAGAAAATTCAAAGTTGGTCAATTAACTTTATCAGAGTCTACATCATGATAGAATAGTGATAGTGGAGATCCATTGAGAAAAAAAAATTGGGATCCCAAACCCTTAACATATCAAGGCTCTAGGTCAAAACTGCAAAGAGTGAAGACCCCCATTGCTGAGTGTCCCTCTAGTGATATCGGTTTGGATTCATACGTGATCGAGGATAATGAGGAAAGTTCTAGCGTGTTGGAATTTGCATGAAGATTGTATTAATAAAATGTTATTGTGTCATTCATGTCAATTAGCCTGTAATAATATTGTTATAATGTTGTTTTGAAACTGGTAGGAAGAGCTAGTGAAGGAAACTGTGATTGGTAGGTAAATTTGTGGAGTGAACCGGTATTGCTAAGCATTGGAGAGTTGAACCAGTAAACCCTACCTATTGATTTGATAAACCCTAACTGATTGAATTGGTTGTATTGGTTTATGATCTGATGATGAGTGGTAATGGTTATGACACGTATGCATATAGTATGAAGAGAGTTTTAAAGTGTTTTTGGTGCGTTTAGATAATGGTTTTTATCTAGGGAATGAGTAAGTATATTTCATGTAATGCAAAGCATGTGATGAGTTACTGAGTTTGATGAAGTGGTGATCAAGGAGCGTTCGAGGATTTCTTGAATGATGTGCACAGATTGTTATGTAATCCAATGGTCATACTTGAACCGACTTGTTTTTAATCTCTATGAGAATTAGGTTTTTATTGTGTTACCGACCTATTGATTTGTTAATAAGGTCAATGAGTTGTTTTGTTTCAGTGTTGGCAAAGTTTCAGTTGAGTGTGTGGTTGCCAAACTGGATGATGTATCTGTAGTTTGTGTAAAGGCATATAGGAGCATGAAAAGGATCTGAACAAGCAAGTGTAGTGATATTCAAATAGATCAACAAACCCCTGTTGTTTTCTAAAAATTACATCAGTTTGAAATCCCCTAACTGGGTAAGCTCTAACAAGCTTGGTGTTATTTAAATCCTCTAACCAGGTGGTCCATTAGCTTGGATTTCAAATCCTCTACTGAGGTTACTCCTCGCAAGGTATTTCTTCTAACAAGGAATTATAGTCAATGCCTTAACCGGGTGGTCCCTAACATGATCTGTTCTTAACAAGACTTTTTGTAAAGATTTAATAGGCTTGGCTCCTAATAGGCCGAACTTTATAAGAGTTCAGATAGTTATATTGTGAGTCTCATCTCGCTGTGGTTTTTCCCATTTGGGTTTCCACGTCAAAAATATTGTGTTAAGTGGTGAATGTTTTTGTGGTTATGTTTTCTATGGTTGATTTTCTTAACTACTTAATCCATTTTGATAAGTCATGATAACCGATAACAATATGAAATGAAGTTTTACTTATGTTAGTAAAAGTATTTGGATGTTTATGAGTTTCAAGTTGTTTGTTGTTAATCTGTTGTAACATTCAATCGGTTTATTCTGATAGTGATATTGCATTTATAGTTCAGTGGTTTAACTTGTCAGTTCTAAGTTTACTTTGAGAGGTTGATTTTGAGATTGGTGAAGTTTATTATCAGTTTTTCTATCTACTTATTCACCCTCCCCCCTCTTAGTAGTTGACTAGATCCTTATTCTTTCATCATACAATCAATTGGTATCAGAGTATCTTAGGTCCTCTAAGGTCCAAGCCTAAGAGCTTGAGGTAAAGATCTTGTAGAACATGATGAAGAAGGAATATCTAAAGTTTAATAGAGAGAAATATAGAATATGGAGTGATATAATGAAAATTTATATCAAGAGTCTAGGAAATCAATATTGGGAACATGTTGGTACTCAATATGTTGCACCTAGTGGGATTATGATTGATGATCAGAAGAAAGAGCAACAAGAAAACAATCAAGTACTGAAGGCTATTATCAATTCTTTGTTTGATGCAGAATATGTTCATGTCCATGGTCTGGAGATTGCATATGAGGTATGGAAGAAACTTGAAGAGATTTATAGCGATGATGAACATGTGAAGGTTGCCAAGGAAGAGAGTCTAAGAGAAAAGTTTGATGACATGTGGATGGCTGAAGGTGAGAATATCCAATAGTATGGCCAAAGGATAAAAGAGATACTTGGTGAGATCAAGAGTGCAGGTGGTAAAGTGGAAGATGCCACCGTGGTTATTAAGGTGTTGAGAACCCTACTACTAGTCTATGCTATCTGAGTTGCAGCCATTCAGGAGCTAAAATCTATTGATAAAACTAAGGTAACTCTTGACTTCATCATTGGTAAGCTTACTGCTTTTGAATTAAATGGCTATGATGGTAGTGTTCAAAAATCTGAGTCTGCATTTAGAGCTTCAGTTTCTAACCCATCTATGAGGAAAAGTAGAGATGTCAGTCACAATTATGAATCTAGATCCAGCAGAGAAGTTGATGATGAAGACAGTTTGGTTGAGCTTGAAGCATTGTTGGTCAAGCGGTTGCCCTGAGGAACCAGTAAATACAGAGGTAAATTACCTTTGAAATGTTTTGCATGCAACAAGATTGGACACATTGTAGCTAACTGTCCTAATGGTGATAATGAGTACAATCGATAGAAGTTCAAGAAGAACAAGGGAAAAGACAAAAGAGATTGTCTTATTACAGTTGATGGTGGTATCACTGATGAGGAATCTAAGGGTGATGTTAATGAAGACATTGTGTTTGTATCCATTAAAGAGGAAACATCTGACCAGAAGGCTTTAGTTTCTCTAATGGATAATTTTGATGATTAGATCATTGATAGTGGTTGTTCACATCACATGTCTGATGACCAGAGAAAATTTCTTTCTTTGAAGGAATTTGATGGCGGAGTTGTAAGATTTGGTAATGACTCGCCCTGCATGGTTAAAGCTAAGGAAACTATTTCTCTAAATGGAAAGAGTAGTGCAGATGATGTCTACTGGGTTGAAGGTCTAAAGCACAATATTTTGAGTGTTGCTTAACTCAATGATAGAGGATATCCATTGGAATTTAAGAATGGTATATGCAAAATCTATGGGAGCAAAGGTGAACTGATTGCAACCGACAAGAAGACTAAAGGCAACTTGTTTCACCTGAATCCTAAAGTCAACAACTAGTTAATTTCTAAAGTATATGATAGTTGGCTTTGTCATAAGAGATTTTGTCATATAAATTTTGATAGCATTGTTAAAGTGAGTAAGTCCAAGACAGTGAAAGGTTTGCCTCAATTGGACAAATTGGTTAATGATCTATGTAAGGAATGTCAGTTGGGAAAGATGACATTCTCAAATTTCAAGAGAAAATATTTTTCAACGGAACATCTATTAGATTTGGTTCATATAGACCTTAGTAGACCAATAAGGACTAAAAGTATTCAAGGTGATAGATACCTTATGATCTTCACTAATGATTACTCAAGAATGACGTGGGTCACATTCTTGAAAGATAAAACAAAAGCATTTAGTAAGCTCAAGGAATTTAGGGCCTTAGCTAAAAATGAGAGTGGTAAGAAGATAAAATGTCTAAGGACTGATCAAGGTGGTGAATTTACTTCTGAGGAGTTCACTAGATATTGTGAATAAAATGGTATCAAATGACAACTTTATGCACCGAGGACACCACAGTAGAATGGTATGCAGAGAGGAACAACCGGTCAGTTATTGAAGTTGCTAGGACAATGTTGATACAAGGAGGTGTAGCAAAAAATTTCTAGAGAGAAGCTATTAGCACAACTGTCTACACTATGAACCAGATTTTGGTAAAAAGAGGTAAGGATAAGGCTCCTTATGACTACTAGTATGGTAGATCACCTAATGTTACTTATTTCAAGATATTTGGTAGAAAATTTTTATTAAGAGAGGTGACTATGTTAGCAAGTTTGAGGCATAATTGATGAAGGTATATTTCTTGGTTATTCCACCAAGAGTAAGGCCTACAAATGTTATAACAATCGGACATAGAGAATCATTGAGAGTGTTGATGTTTGGGTGGATGAGTATCCTGAATTCTCAATTGAAACTAGTATGGAGAAAAAGGATGAAGATCCTTGCATTTTATTTTTGGAACCAGAACCTGTGAAATCTGAAACCGGTAAAGAGAATGCCATTGTACCCATTCAACTGAAATAAGTAGATTCAAAAGAAGATGATGATAATGAAGAAGAAGAACCTCAAGATAATGATCATGTTATTCTGAGGTATGTGAGACTCAATCACAATACTGACCAGATTATTGGAGATAAGGATGTTGGAGTGCTAACGAGAAGAAGAATTAGAGAAAATTCTTGTATGATCTCCACTATTGAGCCTAGAACTGCTAAGGAAGAATTTGGAGATGATCATTGGGTCAAAGCTATAGAGGAGGAGCTTGATCAAATTGAGAAGAAAAATACATGGACCCTAGTACCCCGATCGATAAATAAAAATGTGATAGGTACTAAGTGGGTATTCAGGAACAAGTTGAATGAAGATGGTGTAGTTGTTCACAACAAAGAAAGATTGGTTTGCAAAGGTTATGTACAAGAAGAAGGAGAAGATTATGGTGAGACTTTTGCACCAGTGGCTAGACTGGATGGTGTCAGAACTTTACTTGTATTTGCAACACATAAGGGATTCAAAGTATATAAGATGGATGTGAAGTCAACATTTTAAATGGAATACTGGAAGAGGAAGTATACATTGATCAGCCAAATGGTTATGCTTTGACTAATGAAAAAGACATGGTATGTAAGTTGCACAAAGCACTATATGGGTTAAAGTAAGAACCGGGAGCATGGTATGAAAGGCTTCATTCACACCTGATGAAGATAGGTTTTTTAGAGAACCAGTGAAGATAGCAACATATATCTCAAATCTGAAGGAGAAAATAAACTGGTTAGTGAAGTATTTGTAGATGATATCATATTTAGAGGTATTGATGACCTGAGCAATGACTTTGCAAATGAAATGAAAAGTGAGTTTTAAATGTCTCTATTGGGAGAGATAAAAAAATTCATAGGCTTACAAATTTAGCAAATGAAGAGTGGTATTTTCATCACACAGTCTAAGTATGTTGAAGAGGTATTAAAGACATTTGGTATGAGTGACTGTAAACTAGTTGAGGCACCAATGGTTACAGGTTGTAAGTTGTCTAAGGAAGATGAGGCCACATTTGTTGATGATAAGGAGTACAGGCCAATGATTAGAATATTGCACTATGTTGTTCACAACGGACCAGATATAGCTCATGTAGTTGGTCTAGTTGCTAGATTTTAGAAGAATCCAAAGGAAACACATTTGATAGCAACCAAGAGGATATTCAAATATTTGAAAGGCACTATTGAATATGGATTATGGTATCCATATGAAGGTAACTTTGACTTGAAGGTGTACACAAATGCAAATTGGGTAGGTAATGTTGATGATAGGAAAATCACAACCAATGGAGCATTATTTCTTGGAGCAAGACTTGTTTCATAGAATAGCAAGAAGCAGAGTTGTATATCATAGTCTACTGCTGAAGCTGAGTATGTTGTAGCTTATATGAATTGTACCCAGGCTATCTGGATGATGCACATTTTGGAAGGTTTCAAGATGAAGTTTACAAAACCTGTAAAGATCTTATGTGACAATAGTAGTGCCATAAATATTTCCAAGAACCCTATTTTGCACGCATGAACCAAGCATATTAAATTGAAGTATCATTTCTTGAGGGAAAAAGTGCAAAGTAAAGATATGATCTTGGAGCATGTTTCTACCAAGGAGAAGCTTGTAGATGTCTTTACTACACCTTTGCCTAAGACTACTTTTGAGTATCTTAGAAGTCAACTAGGGGTTGAACCCCTTCATGAGGTGAATTCAGCATGATGTAGAGTACATTAGTCCCGGTGCTATTTGCAAAATTTTACAACTGGATTAATGTGTAGTGTAGTAATTCCACAGGGGGAGCATCAAGTTGCAGGTTGTTGATGGCAAACAATAAAGTTTTATATTGCATGTTTTACTTTCAATTTTGCATTTTTGTCAAAGGGGGAGAAGAACTATGTGATTATGTGGGAGAAGAATGTATGATTGACAGAGAGAAGATCTACAACCAGCTACAAGCTAATAACAAGGAGAGTACAAGATAAAATGTAAACTAGGATTCCTATTCACAATCACAACAATCAGTGGTATTGATATTTGTATTACCATCAATGCCAATGGGGGAGATTGTTGGCATTTGCATAAAGATTGTATTAATGAAATGTTATATTGTCATTGATGTCAATTCACCAGTAATAATATTGTTATAATGTTGTTTTGTAACTAGTAGGAAGAGCTAGTGAAGGAAACTATAACCGGTAGGTAAGTTTGTGGAGTGAACCGTTATTGCTATGTATTGGAGAGTTGAACCAGTAAACCCTACCCGTTGATTTGATAAACCCTAACTGATTGAATTAGTTGTATTCGTTTATGATCCGATGATGAGCGGTAATAATTATGACACATATGCATATTGTATGAAGAGAGTTTCAAAGTATTGTTGGCACGTTGATATAATGGTTTTTGTCTAGGGAATGATCAAGTATATTGCATGTAATGCAAAGCGCGCGATGAGTTATTGAGTTCGATGAAGCAGTGTTCAAGGAGCGGTCAAGGCTTTCTTGAATGATGTGTAGAGATTGTTATGTAATCTAATGGTCATACTTGAGCTGACTTGTTTGTAATCTCTATGAGAGAATTAGGTTTTTGTTGTGTTACCGACATATTTATTTGTTTATAAGGTAGATGTGTTGTTTTGTTTCAGAGTTGGCAAAGTTTTAGTTGAGTGTGTGGTTGTCAAACTGGATGATGTATCTGCAGTTTGTGTACAAGCATATAGGAGCATGAAAAGGATCTGAACAAGCAAGTGTAGTGCTATTCAAATAGATCAACAAACCCCCGTTCTTTTCTAACAATTACAATAGTTTGAAATCCCCTAACCGGGTAAGCTCTAACAAGCTTGGTGTTATTTAAATCCTTGAACCAGACGGTCCATTAACTTGGATTTCAAATCCTCTACTGAGGTCACTCCTCACTGGGTATTTCTTCTAAAAAGGCATTATAGTCAATCCCTTAATCAAGTGGTCCCTAACAGGATATGCTCTTAATAGGACTTTTTGTAAAGCTTTAATAGGCTTGGCTCCTAACAGGGTGAACTTCAAAAGATTTCAGATAGTTATCTTGTGAGTCTCATCTCACCGTGGTTTTTCCCATTTGGCTTTCCACATCAAAAATATTGTGTCAAGTGGTGAATGTTTTTTTGGTTATGTTTTCTATGGTTGATTTTCTTAACTACTTTATCCACTTTGATAATTCATGATAACTGGCATCAATATGAAATGAAGTTTTAGTTATGTTAGTAAAAGTATTTGGATGTTTATGAGTTTCGAGTTGTTTACTGTTAATCTATTGTAACAGTCAACTGATTTATTCTAACAGTGATATTGCATTTATAGTTTAGTGTTTTAACTTGTCAGTTCTAAGTTTACTTGGAGAGGTTGATTTTGAGATTGGTGAAGTTTATTATCAGTTTTTCAATCTACTAATTCACCCCCCCTCTCAGTAGTTGACCAGATCCTTATTCTTTCATCATACCATCATAGCGATGATCCCGATGATTGCATTGAGATACCTGAAGACTCTTGTGTCTTTACCCTTACCCATGATGGCCTTCCTCTCATTCATCCACAACTCATTGATTGGGACCAACAAGAGCCTCCACAAATAGACACCTTTCAAAATGATGAGGCCTTTATTGACTATCTTGGCATAAGAGATGATCTACCTATCATGGACCACAAAGCAAGATTCATTATAGAACTTGATAGCGTAGCATATATTGGAGAGAATGCCAAACCTTCTAGTCGCAAAAATATAAAATATAAAAAACAAAAACAAATCATGGATCTTATGGTGAAAAATAAATTGTGGCATTGTCTGACTCTAAAATAGTAAAAAGAAAGGATGTATCTAAGGGTGAAAACTTCTTTGAGCCACCCAAGGATGGAAGGTTTGACACTTTCCCTATGACATCATATGAAGATAAATCATTAATGCTAGTGGAAGAGACTATCAAGACAAACATTGGCACATGAGAGATTCCACTATGCAACATATTCTTAGCACAGACTCTGACAAAAAAAGAAAGACCAAAGTTTATTTGTTTCTTAACAGATAGACAAATCAAATTTGCATGGTCATATGCGGATATGCCTAGACTGGACCCTTATCTAGTAATGCATCATTTGACAGTTAGTCTAGGAGCTAAGCCTGTAAAACATAAATTTACAAAGATGTATCCGCAAGTGGCACTATTAGTCAAGGTAGAGCTAGAGAAATTATTGGATGTGAGATTGATTAGACCAATTGACTATTCTGAATGGATATCTAACTTAGTACCTGTTAGTAAACCAGATCGCAACATCAGAATATGTACAAATTTCAAAGACATCAATAAAGCTTGTCCTAAAAATAATTTCCCATTGCAAACATTGATTTGATAGTGGATCTTACAACTAATCATGCAATGTTATCATTGATAGATGGATTCTCCAAGTATAACCACATCAAAATAGCACCTGAAGAATACTATTGTGATGAGCAGTGTGCTCTAGGCTGTAAGACTCCTATTGTGATAAGCAATGTGCTCTAGGCTGTAAGCCTTCCTGCAAGTGCAGGCCCATCATATATTGTAATATCTCTTCATATGACCAGTGAATTGATATTGTGGGTCACAAATCCCACCATGGTTTTTCCTCATTGAGGTTTTCCACATATAAATTTGTGTGTTAGGTTTCTCATTTATGTGTTTGGATTATTGGTTGCATTACTTCTTTCAATTTTGTTTATACCGATTGGTATATGAACATTTTGTTAAGGCTAAAATATTCTATTTTGGTATAACACTGATTCAACCCCCCTCTTAGTGTTATTGGTTTCCAACAATTGGTATCAGAGCCTTGTGCCTCAAAGGAATTTTAACAGCTTGAGGAAGATCTTGAAATCGGAATCATTGAATATGGCTTTCGAAAAGCAGCTTGAGATGACACTTGAAGATTATGATGCTGAAAGATTGAAGAACTTAAAGCTACAAGATGAGTTGAATTGTGCTAAAGAATTTATTCTTGTCGTACAAGAGAGACTATCATTTGTTCAAGCTAGGAGGAAGGAACTTTTGCAAAATTAGGATGATGAAGAGAAAAATGCACTTAAGGAACAATGTAAAAAATTAAGTCAGGATAACATGGTTATGAAGAATGAAATGAAAACTATGACTATGAGGTTGTCCAAGGATATTGAGGACATAAAGAAAAAGGAAGAAAAACTTGTTGTATCCTTGAAGAACAAATTTCAAGAATGTGGTAGGTTGACTCGTGAAAATGAGATATTAAGGTCTAATTTGGTATAATCACCAAGCAATGAGAAAGAGCTTGAGAGACAAATGATAGTACTAAGAGATGACTTAACTACTGCAAGTGAGTACAAAGAAAACTTCAAGACTAGCTCAGCACAACTTGATGAGTTACTGAAGAGACAGAGGTAGATTGGAGATTCTATTGGATTTGGATTTGAGCAAGGATAGAGCTCCGATACTGCTAATGAATATCAAAACCATAAGGCACCGGTAAGGAAATTCAATGCTTATAAATTCAATGGTAGATGTTTTGTTTGTAGTATATTTTGTCACATGGCTAGGCAATGTAGTGTTGGCATTACAGTAGGAAAGATTGTTTGCATTTCAATATCAAGAGATTGTTGATATTCAGTAAGGATATTGAGAAGGTTGTTGAAGATGATTGATATAACTGAAGAAGGATGATAACTATCTTTATAACATTATTTTATCATTGATGTCAAGAGATTGATTATCTAATTCAGTATGATACCATATCTTGAGAAGATTGATTTGAAAAGAATTAAGATGTCGGTAAAAGACACAGAAAGAATGTGATGAATAAAGGGAGGAATAAGTTATTCAATGGGCAACTATTACCGAGTTAGACAATGATGAGATCATGATGTTTAGATTGTTTTGATATTCTACATATGTTGTTGATTATAAGGTTTATACTATACTATGTCACCGAGCAAAGAACCTAGTCGGTAAACCCTAAGGTTATCAATATCGGTTAATGAAGGCGGAATGTCTACCGAGTAAAGTTTGATATTTACCGAGTTGCAATCGAGTTATCACAGTGTGCATGGGATGGATAAAAGCATTATTTAATGAAGGAAAATGATTAGCTAGAGATGTATAAATGATTGGTATGTCGTGCATGAAGTTTGTTAAGGATCTATGGCAAAGGAAAATCGACAGGAATATCCATAGCACAGATTGAACCGCAATAACCTTATGCAAGTTCCAAGAAAGGACTGCAAGTCCCGAGGTAAGGTAAAACATTTTTAGATCGAAGGATACATTGAACCTGGTCAAGTTTAAAGATTTGATGGTGAAGATTGACCATGGGAAATGTGATCAAGGAGATTGAGCGGTTAGCAATTGTTTATAAATAAGGAATTGTTAATAAACAATGTATGCAGGCAAGTGTATGCACAAGGATGCTACATAGTAATTATCGAGCACAAAAGCTTGAAGACATGTTTGAATAATAGAGTAGAAAGCCCAATAGAGGGACAAGATAAGTCCTATGACTAGATTGTTTTGAGAAAATAAGAATCTTCTTTAGCATTTTAGATGTGAAGTTGCAGATAGATGTTTATTACTGTTATTTTGTAAGTGACAGAAAATCTCTTAACCGAGTGGACTTAACAGTCTTATATGTAAACCCTCTAGCAAGGTAACATTCTAAATGAGTGTTTGAAATCCTTTGACAAGGTCACTTCTAACAAAGTGAAGATCCTAATAGATCTGAGGGAAATCCCTTAACTGGGTCACATCTAGCAATGTGTTTGTAATCTTTAACAGGATTTGGTTTTAACTGAGCACACTCTAGAAGAGTATATTTCTTAGTGGGTCCGAAATCCCACAATGATTTTTTCCCTATTTGGGTTTCCATGTTAAATCTGGTGTTATGAGTGTTATGATGATTTTGAGTTTATGAGTTTGCATGTTTAGCAGTTTTGGTTAAGTTGCTGAAGTATATGTTACTGAGGTTGAATCTATTGTTCTTATGGAAGTTTAAGTTTGTATGATTCACCCCCCCCCCTCTCATCTTGTTAGCTATTGTCATCTGTACTTACATTAAGTATCAGAACTATCAATTGGTATCAGAGCTATCAATTGGTATCAGAGCTTTGGACTCCAGAAGATAGAGTTTAAAGGTACTTGAGGCAAAGATCCAAAGATGTATAAAAGGGATGCACCGAAGCTGAACAAGTCAAGTTTCTCCACATGGCAGAAAAGGATGAAGCTGCATTTATCAGGAATTGGAGAATATGCAACATATTATCTGAAGAATGATTACATTGCACCGAGCACCAACCCTATGACCTTGGAAGAGATTAAGGCAAAGCAAGAACATATTCAAGCTATGATTGAAATAACATCAGCATTGACTGACTCAAAGTTTAATGATCTAAAAGGTTGTAATGATGCAAAAGCAATGTGGACTAAGCTCATATCTATGTATGGAGGTGATGAACATGTTCAAAGAGCAAACGTAGATAGTCTAAGAGGACAACTTGAATCCATGAGGATGAATGAAGGTGAGAACATAACCCAATACAGTACAAGACTAAAGGAGATTGTCAATCAAATTAAAGAAGCAGGTGGAACTATTGAAGAAAAGGATATAAAAAGTAAGTTGTTGAGAACCCTTCTACTAACCTATGTTATTTGAGTCTCTGCAGTCAATGAATTGAGGTCTGTACCTAACATGCCAGTTTCTTTAGATTCTACCATTGGTAAGCTACATGCATTTGAGTTAAGTAATTTTGATAATAGTGGGTCTTCGGTAAATAAAGTTGAATCTACATTCAGTTCTTTTCATATTGGTGAATCTGATGATTACAATGACAGAATGAGTAAGTACTTTGAAGGAAATCATAGTGGAGTAAGTGAAAGATTTCACAAGAACATGGAAAAAGTGCACAAACTGTATGAGGAAATCAAGAAGCAGGAAGAATTTGAAGCATTATTAGCCAGAAGGTTACCGAGAGGAAAAGGTAAGTATAAAGGAAAGCTACCTTTAAAATGTTTCAATTGTGATAAGATAGGACATATGGCTTCTAATTGCCCTGACAAAGAATCTAGTGAAAAGAGAGAATATCGAGATAACAGGCAGAAAGACAACCAATATAGAGGATACCAAGACTTCAGAAGAAGAGATAGAAAGACATGTCTAATAGTAGATGAGGAATCCAACGATGATGAATCTGATGAAACTGATACTTAGGAAGTTTTTTATGTGGCTATTAAAGATGGATCTGATGAAGAAAGGTATGAAGAAAAAGCTCTAATATCTCACATAAATAATAATGATTCTTGGATTATAGATAGTGGATGCTCACATCATATGACAGGTGATAAACACAAGTTTGTTAAATTAGAAGACTATGATGGAGGCTATGTAAGACTCAGTAATGATGCACCATGTCCGGTGAAAGGTAAAGGATCTATAACACTTCTTGACAATGCTAAATGTGATGATGTATACTAGGTTGAAGGATTGAAATACAATTTGTTGAGTGTAGCACAACTAAACAATACAAGATACCGAATAGAATTTCTAAAAGGAATTGTCAAAGTTCATGACAAGCATGGAAAGTTAGCTGCTATTGGGACACAAACAAAAGGTAATACATTTCATCTTGACTCAACTCGGAACAAGTGTCTTTATGCAAAGATAGATGATACTTGGTTATGGCATAAAAGGTTTTGTCATGTAAATTTTGATAATCTGATCAAAATAAGTAAGAAGCACCGAGTAAGAGGTCTACCGAGTTTGGAAAAACTTGAGAATGCTATGTGTCGAGGACGCCAGATGGGTAAGATGACAAGATCAAGCTTTACAAGTAAGTCCTACACTTCTAAAGGAATTTTAGATCTAGTACATACTGATCTTTGTGGTCCTATGAAAGTTCAAAGTTATTATGGTGATAAATATTTCATATTATTTGTGGATGATTACTCATGGATGATGTCAGTCATGTTTTTAAAAGAAAAATCAGAAGATTTTCAAATGTTTAAATGGTACAAGTCAAGAGTTGAAAATGAAATAGGAAGACAACTGAAATATCTTAGAGCTGATAGAGGAGGAGAATTCACTTCTGATGAATTTAACTTATACTATAATGATCATGGTATAAAGAGGCAAGTATCTGCACCGAGAACACCTCAACAAAATGGGATAGCCGAGAGAAGAAACAGATCAATTGTGGATTGTGCCAGAACCCTGATGATAGAAAAGAGGGTACCTCAAACATTTTGGAGAGAAGCAATCAACACTGCAGTCTATACACTGAACCGAGTTCAACTGAAGAAAGGAACTATGAAGACACCTTATGAGATCTGGCATGACAAGAAACCTAATGTAAGTTATTTCAAAATCTTTGGAAGTAGATGCTATGTTCACAAAGATGACAGAAATGGAAAGTTTGATCAGAAAAGTGAAGAATGAACATTTCTTGGTTATTCTTCTAGAAGTAAAGCATTTAAATGTCTAATCAAATCATCTAACAAAATAGTAGAAAGTGCAAATGTGAAAATTGATGAATTTGCAGAAAGAAATGATGAAGGAAATTCCAAAGAACTAGAAGACTATGAAGAATTTGTTTATGTTCAACCAAGAAGTCCTACCGAGAAAGCTGCTGAATAAAATGAAGATAATGTCTAGTTACCGAGTGATGAAGAAGATCATACAGAACCTACCAAGCCTATATTAGCCAAGTATGTCAGAAGACATCATGCATAAAGTCAAATTACAGGAGATAAGGATGATCTAGTGATGACAAGGAACAAACTAAGATAGAACACATGTCTAATATCTGAATTTGAATCGAGAATAGTGAAAGAGGCATTTAACAGTGAAGATTGGGTAAATGCTATGACATAAGAGATTGATCAAATCAAGAAGAATGACACATGGACACTAATCCCAAGACCAAAAGATGAAAATGTAATCGGTACAAAGTGGATTTTCATAAACAAGCTAAATGAGAAAGGTGAAGTCATTCGTAACAAAGCAAGACTAGTTTGCAAAGGTTATGCTCAAGAAGAAGGAATAGATTATGGTGATACTTTTGCACCTATGGCTAGACTTGAGGGAGTAAGAACATTGTTGGCATATGTTGCTTTCAAAAATTTCAAGGTATATCAAATGGATGTTAAATCTGCATTTTTGAATGGTATACTAGAAGAAGAAGTTTACATTGAACAACCTAAAGGATTTGTTGAAGACAAGAGTAAAGATCAGGTATGCAAACTGAACAAAGCTTTATATGGTCTGAAATAAGCACCTAGAGCATGGTATGAAAGATTGCACTCTTATTTGATCAAGATTGGTTTTATAAGGACAAGTGAATACAACAATATGTACATGAAGAAAGATGAGGACAATGGAATACTAATCTCAGCCATATTTGTTGATGATATCATATTTTATGGAAATGACTCCTTATGCAAGAATTTTGGAAATGAAATGTGCAAAGAATTTGTGATGTCACTAATCGGAGAGATAAAGTATTTTATAGGTTTACAGATATTGCAAATGAAAGATGAGATTTTCATTACTCAATCCAAGTACATAAAGGAAATCTTGAAGAAATTTGGAATGGAGGATTCTAAACTAGTAACTATTCCTATGACTACTAACTATAAATTATCAAAGAATGATGAATCTGCATCTATTCATGAGACACTTTATCGATCTATGATTGGTAAGTTGCAATATGTTGTGCATAGTAGATTGGATATAGCACATGCAGTAGGTATTGTAGCAAGATTCTTTGCAAATCCCAAGGAAACACATATGACAGCAATCAAGAGAATTTTTAAATACCTGAGAGGCACTGAAGATTATGGCTTAGTATATGAAAAGAGAAATGATTTTGATTTAAAAGTTTATACTAATGCTAATTGGGTAGGCAATATTGATGATAGGAAAAGCACAAGTGGTGGAGCTTTCTTTTTAGGAGAAAGACTAGTAAGTTGGCTTAGCAAGAAACAAGGATGTATCTCACAGTCAACAGCAGAAGCTGAATACGTTGCTACAACATTGAATTGTACCAATATAGCATGGATCAAACAACTATTGGAAGGTAGAAATGAGAAAGTTACCGAGCCAGTAACTATATTCTGTGATAATACTAGTGCCATTAACATTTCAAAGAATCTAGTGATGCACTCTAAGTCAAAGCATATATCTATAAAGTATCACTATCTCAGAGAAGAAGTTCAAGAGAAGAAAGTTATGCTGGAATATATCAGTTCAAAGGAGCGATTAGCAGATATCTTCATAAAGCCATTTCCAAGGGACACTTCTGAGTATCTCAGAAGCAAGTTGGGGGTCCTACCCCTATCTTCTACTCACTGACCGAGTTCGGTGAAAGCATCAATTCGATGAATCTATAGAATATTATGTGTGGATTGATGCTGATTTATGCACTTTAGGAGGTCACCTAAAGTTGTGCAAGAAAGAGTGAATAGAGACAAGTTAGTCTGACTGAGACTAAGATGTTACACAGCAAGGCAAATCACTTCACAAGAGGAACAAATCATGATTTAGTTCTTTTACTTTTTGGCATTGTTGTCAAAGGGGGAGAAGACTATAAATGGTATGGTTGAAAGGCTAAATGGTTGACTAAATGAAAGCCCTGAATGATAGAAATAACAGAAGACTAATGATAGGGGGAGAAGTTTGCAAAAATGGAGAAGACTAAATGCAAGTCAACAGCTCAGAAGCCTGATGAAAAGGAAGAAGACTTCAGAAGATTTTAACAGATCAAGGATAACAGGAGAAGTCTAACAACAATCTAAATCTGAATCAATTTGAATATCTTGTTGGTACTACCATTTAATTGTTGGTTTTGCCATCAATGCCAAAGGGGGAGATTGTTGGCATTACAGTAGGAAAGATTGTTTGCATTTCAATATCAGGAGATTGTTGATATTTAGTAAGGATATTGAGAAGGTTGTTGAAGATGATTGATATAACTGAAGAAGGATGATAACTATCTTTATAACATTATTTTGTCATTGATGTCAAGAGATTGATTATCTGATTCAGTATGATGTTACCATATCTTGAGAAGATTGATTTGAAGAGAATTAAGATGTCGGTAAAAGACACAGAAAGAATGTGATGAATAAAGGGAGGAATAAGTTATTCAATGGGAAACTATTACTGAGTTAGACAATGATAAGATCATGATGTTTAGATTTTTTTGATATTCTACATATGTTGTTGATTGTAAGGTTTATACTATACTATGTCACCAAGCAAAGAACCTAGTCGGTAAACCCTAAGGTTATTGATATCGGTTAATGAAGGCGGAATGTCTATCGAGTAAAGTTTAGTATTTACTGAGTTGCAACCGACTTATGACAGTGCACATGGGATGGATAAAAGCATTATTTAATGAAGGAAAATGATTAGCTAGAGATGTATAAATGATTGGTATGTCATGCATGAAGTTTGTTAAGGATCTATGGCAGAGGAAAATCAGCAGGAAGATCTACAGCGCAGATTGAACCGCAATAACCTTATGCAAGTTCCAAGAAAGGACTGCAAGTCCCGAGGTAAGGTAAAACATTTTTAGATCAAACGATACATTGAACTTGGTCAAGTTTGAAGATTTGATGGCGAAGATTGATCATGGGAAATGTGATCAAGGAGATTGAGCGGTTAGCAATTGTTTATAAATAAGGAACTGTTAATAAACAATGTATGCGAGCAAGTGTATGCACAAGGATGCTACATAGTGATTATCGAGCACAGAAGCTTGAAGACCTATTTGAATAGCAGAGTAGAAATCCCAATAGAGGGACAAGATAAGTCCTATGACTAGATTGTTTTGAGCAAATAAGAATCTGCTTTAGCATTTTAGATGTGAAGTTGTTGATAGATGTTTATTACTGTTATTTTGTAAGTGACAGAAAATCTCTTAACCGAATGGACTTAACAGTCTTATATGTAAACCCTCTAGCAAGGTAACATTCTAAATAAGTGTTTGAAATCCTTTGACAAGGTCACTTCTAACAAAGTGAAGATCCTAACAGATCTGAGGGAAATCCCTTAACCGGGTCACATCTAGCAATGTGTTTGTAATCTTTAACAGGATTTGCTTTTAACTGAGCATACTCTAGAAGAGTATATTTCTTAGTGGGTCCAAAATCCCACAGTGGTTTTTTCCCTATTTGGGTTTCCACATTAAATCTAGTGTTATGAGTGTTATGATGATTTTGTGTTTATGAGTTTGCATGTTTAGCAGTTTTGGTTAAGTTGCTGAAGTATATGTTACGGAGGTTGAATCTATTGTTCTTATAGAAGTTTAAGTTTGTATGATTCACCCCCCCCCCTCTCATCTTGTTAGCTATTGTCATTTGTACTTACATTAAGTATCAGAACTATCAATTGGTATCAGAGTTATCAATTGGTATCAGAGCTATCATGTAGAAATAGAGCAAATCAGAACCCTAATTCTGCTCCCGATAAATGTTCTAAATGCAATAAAATTGGTCATAAGATAGAAGACTGCAGATTGAATATAAAATGCCATGCTTGTGGAGAATTTGGACATATGGCTAATCAGTGTAGGTCAAGAAATTTCACAAGTTTTAGCAAGGCAATTCAAAAGAACAATGTTACATGTTATGCATGCAATGAAGTTGGACATATTGCTAAGTTCTGTAGAAGCAAAAATCCACTGGTTGGCAATGGAGGATCAAATGATAGAGGCAAAGGGAAGGTTAATGAAATCTGGAAAGATCATAATCAGAGATGGGTTAGAAAGACTAAAGAGAAATCATCAGATGGGAATTCCTGGTTATCTATTTGACATAAGAGGTTGCTCCTCCTGCACCGACAGTGAGCTCATCCGGTAACTAAGGTAGATTGTTTAGGGGCAGGCAAATTTCATGGAAGATTATGCATATGCCTCTGGAGGAGATTTTGGAAGATGTTCAAGATATTGGAGAGGATTATCAGGAATTGATATGTTCAGAGTGAGATCAAGTATCTTTCTCCGGTAGTCATTTATGTCAACAGAAAATTAGGGTTTTCTCGATGGATAAAAGGTTGATTACACTTAATTATTATTCACCCAGCATTCATAGCAATTTTAGAGCGATTCAGAGTGACTTAGTGCAATCAGAAGCTATTCAGAGGCAATCAGATTTCTTCTTAAATGATCACACTGGTATCTGGAAAGATTTGTTAAGAGGTTTTCACTGGCAACATTTTAAAGGTATTTTTCTTGAATCATGGAATTGTGATCATCTTCTGCTGCTATTTTCATTGCAAATCCAACTGTAGTAGAAGTTAAGGATCACCCCAGGCCAATTTTCAAATGGTATCCACATGTGGCTACCAAGGAAGATTCGGTTGGAATATTTTCTCACATCCCAAAGGGAGTGGTATATGTGGAATATGTTAGGGCCTATATTCATTTTCATATAGAGGACTTAGCCACTTCGTAGATCAAGGGGATGTATATGAATGAACTCATGGGAGAATCTGGTAAAATCATACTGGCATATCAACACATCAAAGATATAGGGTCCACTGATATTCTGGATATTCTGGAGTTCGAGGATGAAATAGTTAGATATGTACTAAACAAAGTACATGGGGAATTCATATGGCTAGACCGACCCTACAAAATCACTAAGGAAGTCATCTAGGCAATTACTGGTTTGCCATTGGTAGGGCAACATCCAAATAAGAAAGTATCAAATGACTTCGTATGGAAAATCACTAACGTCGCATCAAATAGGAGATCGATGAAGGTGAGCACTATCACCGACACTGACATCAAATTTGGAAGCATGATCATAGGCTACAAGGTAACTCAATCTAACTAACTAAATTTAGTTTCAAATTCATGTATTCTGGCCACTTACAGAATGATGAGAGAAAATATCAAGTTAGATCTTTGTGACTGGATGCTCGAGGAGCTATTGACCAATTTAGGGAAGATTAAAGGTGAGAAGAAGGGCACCTTCCGGTATGGAAATCTGTTAGTATGCTTAATGTTATACTTTTTAAATGATACTCTTGGTTTGGGAAGGAAGCAATGGGATTTTGACATCTCGGTAGGAAGACAGCTTAAGCAATCAATTGCTACATTGGGAAGTCTCAGAGATGACAAGGTATGGGTTACTTCAAGGATTTTTCAGAAATCTATGAGGTCTAAAATAAGAGTACCTGAGCATATAGTAGAGAAATACTCTACTGACATATGTTTCATGGTCAAGAAAGATGAGACCCTCATGGAGGCAGTCAAGCCCCAAAAGATTTGGATAGCTGAAATGGGCTATGAGGTGGATGCATTAATTCTTGATGCATATGCTAAAATTCTACTTGATGCAGATATAGATGAAGTAGAAAAACCCTGTGGAACAACACAACAAAAGACTCTTGAGGTTGAAACTAAGTTCAACCGAAAGAAGAGGGAAAAACAAGAAGGTAAGGCAAGAAAGTTTGTACAGGAGGTTTCAAAGGACATTAAGGAAATCATTGATGTTGTCCTAGAGAAGGGGAGAAAGAGGAAGGATCTGATAGTTTACATTGAACCTATGACTTTAGATTCTGAGCCTGAAGATGAGACACCATTAGCATTCAAAAGGGTTGTGAGGAAGAAACCAGAAGAACCTAAAGTGGAACCAAAAAAACAACCGGTTAGGAAGGTCACCATCAAATTACCGGCATAGAAGAAGGCACCAAAGGCTACACCATCAGTTACATCTGGTACTACCAAAAGGAGGAAGAAGAGTGACATTGATTTGGCACTTGAGACTGGTAATGTAACAATTATTCCACCTAAGACTTGTGCTGAAATTGTAGATGAAATTACTAAGGATGGGATGCTAAAAAATGTTAACTCTTATTATGATACATTTGAAGATGATGAACTAAGAGAGGTAGAGGAAGCAATTCTTCTATATTTAAATATCTATAAGAAAGCATTAATTGAAATAGAAAATCAAATATAGACAGAGCTATACAACATGTTAGATGCTAGAAGGTTATCTACAATGCAAGAAGACAAACACATCAAGATGCAAGAACTTTTAGCTATATGTGTTGCTATAACTCTAGATGAGATGGAGAAGACAATAGAGTTTGCTGACAGAAAGGTTTTTAAAAACAAACATAGAATAACTAGTCTAATGTTAGGAAGGATGAATGAGATAATAAAGGAGACACAGAAAGGCTGGATGAATTTTTTGGGAGAGCATAGAGGATTCTCTACTTCACCAGAGAAAAAGTTTGATATTGTAGATACACCAATTGAAGGGAAAGGTAAAGGAATTATGGGTACTCCACCCTCGGTTTTGAAGAATATCAAGATAGTGGAAATTGAACCACTGGTTAACACAAATGTACGGACAAATATAGAGACATCGGTTAATGCAAAGAAAATCGTACAGGATACTAACATTGAGGACACTTTTCCTCTGGATACTAATGTACAGGTTGAGGATACTGTTCCTAGAGAGGAACTGATAGTTGCATAGACTGCACCAAGTGGAAAAGCTACTGGTGCAAATGAGGAGGCAATAAAAGTTAAATCATTAGAGAAAACAAGGGAATCTGGTAGGGAACCAATTGCTGGCACATCATTATTGACAATTGATACTTCTCTAGTGGAAAAGAAGAACATCACAGAGATGAGTCCCACAGAGCTAATGATGATGGCTGCTAAGAAACTGATGAAGGAGGGAACCACAAACAAAGGGATTATAGATCAATCTATAACTATTTTGCACAGATTGGTCTCGGGATGTAAGATTGAGAATGAAGCGAGCCCTTTCAAAAAGCTTAATATAATAATAGAACACATCTCTAAAGATTTTCAATCATTACAATAGATCTCTAACCGACTAGCACTTGAAAAATTCAATTTGGCTAAGAGAGTCGCTTTTGATCAGATCATTGACAGAGAGAAGAAAAATATTGAGGATAAGTTAATTTTGATAGAAAATTCTTTGAAACAAGGTACTAATATATACAAGGTGTGTTGTAATATAGAGATTCTTACAACAAAAGTAGATGAAAAGATAAAAGAGGTATAGGACAAAATTGCGAGTATTGCTAACTCTTTTGAATGACTAACTTCACTGACCACATCTATTGATAGAAAAAATTTGACCTTGGAGAATCAAATTCTTCTCTTGAAAAGGAAAGAGATAAGATCATTCGGAGAGCCAAAAGTCTATGAGGTTTGGTGAGTCCAAGATTGGATTCACCTAGTGTACATAAGAGGGAATGCATGGATATGCTTGGTAAGCCCACACCGACAGAAGCTAATGAGAAATAATCACTTGCACATTTATTGAGTGGACTTGTATCTATCTTCAACACATTCAAAACTGGTTGGGATACTTATGTGGAGTTATTAGAAAATGGTTACCTAGAAATTTTGAAATTGGTCAAGCTCTGGTAAAACATTTTTTGAGGTATTCAATATACAGTTATCATTCTTTGAAATTGTTTTTACAATTTTTGGGCATTGATGTCAAAGGGGGAGTAGTATACATGTGATAAAGAATGAAGGGTTTCATACATTAGGGGGAGTTATAGAGTTTTTGGAGTATTGGAGTATTTTGCATATTTAGCTCAGGAGGAGCAGGGCAAGATGAAACTGGCAGTTGAAACCATGACCATTTTTCACATGAGTGTTGCCATCAATGCTATCGGCGGAGATTGTTGGCAATTAACACTCTATTGGTTAAGTTTCATTATGTTGTCATTGATGGCAACATGATTTTGGGTTTCGACTTCATATGGTGTACCAACAGGCACTTCACAGACTCTACACCGACACTGATAGGATAGAAGATTTCTTTGGTCATCGACAATTTAGGCCAACATGGTATGGTAAAGGTCATCAGTATTGGAGGCCGACACATCTTGGATACAAAATCGACAACTTGTTTTAATGCTTTTTCATTTATGTTATATGGCCGACATGTAATATGATATTGTATATATCCTTGTAAGTCGACATAAGTTATAAATTTGCATATGGTGTATAGGGGAGATTGATTAGATCATTTTGCATGAATGGGGAATTAGAGATATACAAGTGGAATGGATATATATGAAGGTAATGTAATGCAATATATATCAGAGAGACTATGTAGTGAGGAATTCATTGTAAGGGTTATTCTGGTATTGAGGTTTAGGGTTTTGACCAAAACAAACAGAGCTTAAACCAGAACTATATTCTGGCATAGGAGATGCTATACTAAGCAATTCATACTTCTCCAGATTGTTGTCTGGATTGTTATGTAGTCAGTTGGACTCGTATTGTGATGAGTAGTGTTCTCTAGGCTGTAAGCCTTCCTGCAAGTGCATGCCCATCATATATTGTAATATCTCTTCATATGGCTAGTGAATTGATATTGTGGGTCACAAATCCAACCGTGGTTTTTCCTCATTGAGGTTTTCCACGTTTAAATCTATGTGTTAGGGTTCTCATTTATGTGTTTGGATTATTGGTTGCATTACTTCTTTCAAAAAAAATTATACTATTATACCAGTTGGTGTATGAATATTTTGTTAAGGCTAAAATCTTTTATTTAGTTATATCACTAATTCATCCCACCCTCTCAGTGTTATTGGTTGTTGGTATTATGGATGTGTTGCATTGGTTTTGTCATTGATTTCAACACTTGTCCTTCTAGAGGTTTACATTGTTGATTTGGCTCTATGGTTATATTGGTTTACTGTTTAACCGACACATTGTGTTCACCGACAGGGTTAGTGACTTATGCACAGTCACCAGTATATGTTCACCGACAGGTTATATTGTTCACCAGCAATGAAGATGACTTGTTATCATCTGGAGATCGTTTGATTATGTCAAAGACATGGATTGGAAGTTTGGTTTTGGTTTTTTTCTTATTGGTCTAATTGGGTTGATAGATTTGCCTTTATCGGTAGATAAGTCTAGGTTATGGACTAATATACGCTATCTATTCCAGATCAGCATGACACGTTATGAATATTGTTTACTGATTGGATATTGTGGTAAATGTATTGAGCTGAAATGTTGTATCACATCAAGGCTTATTTGTAATTGATTTAATTATAATATATTTAGTGAGCCGACCTACACATTTAATCTTAGGTTTTGTATATATGATTGTAAGATCTTATTGAAGACCATCATGGTATGAGTGTGTTTGAATATTGAAGAGCGAAAATAAGCAGATCCTCGTGCGAATCACGTAGACATTATTTGAAGGTTGAAGAAAGGTTATGAAGGTGTTTGACACTCATGTTCAGAGCTTAAACCAGTACTGAATCCAACATTGTTATAGGATTTAACCATCCTATTGTAGTTAGTGTGATTCCTATTTTGTGATTGAGCAATGAGCTCTAGGTGGTTGGCCTTTCTGCATGTGCAGACCCCATTTATATACACTTATTATCTATAGTAGTATCATCTAATTGTGGATAAGGTTTCCCACCATGGTTTTTCCCCTTGCAGGGTTTCCACTTCAAAATCTATATGTCATACTTTGTGGATGTTGTTTCTCTTTTGGTTTCATGCATTAAGCTTCACCGGTATTAACATAAACTGCTAATCTGTTTCACCAGTATTAAGTTTGGTTTATTGGAATTAAGTTTAAGTTGGATTAATTGATATTTGGGTTGAAATTCATTGACAACTGATTCACCCCCCCCCTCTCAGTTGTCCTTCTAGTTCCTAACATTGGTTTCCAACAATTATATTAGTCATACATTGGTTGTCAATGAGCTTAAGTACACATCGATTGAGTGTGCATGTTTTGTTGTGGTTTTTACCTCATAGTAATTATGACATTACATATTTACTCATAAAACAAATCTCATTGCAAGGATAGATCCACTAAAATATCTTCTTAATGAGGAAACACTCACTGGCAAATTAGCGAAATGGGTTATGATTCTGAGTGAGTTTGATATTGAATATATATAGATAGAAGATAAATTAGATGACAAGATATTGTAGATCAGCTGGCATATGTACCCATTATTGATGACACTCTTATTGTCTCTGAATTCTCAGATGAATCCATTCTTACAGTGATGAAGACGAAGCCTTGGCAATTATATTTTGATGGTTCATACATGCAGCATAGTGCAGGAGCTAGTATCCTCTTTATCACACCTCAAGGGGACTCCATTCCTAAGTCATCGATTGTCATTCCCTTGCACCAATAACATAGTAGAATATGAAGCATTAACAATAGGTCTATGAATCGTGGTTCAATGGAAGATCCAAGAACTTCATGTTTTTGGGGACTCTCAACTTGTAATTCATCAAGAAAATAATGATTATCAGACTAAAGATGAAAAGTTAATGCCTTACAAGAATATGGTGGAGGACTTTAATCAATATTTTAAGCAGATAATCTTTGAGTAGATTCCAAGGGATAATAATCGAGTTGTTGATGCCATGAATACCATTCTTCATTGATCGATATGCCTCAAAATGCAACCCGTTATGAGTTCTTGGTGGATAATCTTTTGATTCCCTCATATGAAATCACTCCAACTAAAATGATATGTGTTGTTGGTCACAATTCCCCTTGGTACGGTGCCATTTTCACCTACCTCTATGATAATATCCTTCCACCTGACCTTTCCAATAATCAATGTTGTACCTTCATTCGTCAATCCTCCCGATACATCATCTTAGCCGGTACCCTTTATTGTCGAGGTCTATATGGTAGTATTCTTAGATGCTTAGAGAGTGACGAAGCTAAAATTGTGTTGTGTGAGGTTCACGAAGGTATATGTGGTGCTCATTCTAGTGGTCCAACCTTAGCCAAGAAATTGTTGAGAACTAGATACTACTAGCCTACTATGGAAAAAGATTCATATTAGTTTGTTAGAAAGTGTAAGCAATGTCAAATTCATGGAGAACTTATTCACACACCAACACAGAAACTTCAGCCAATTGCTACTCCATGGCCCCTTTGTCAGTGGGGACTTGTCCTCATTAGAAAGATTCACCCTCCTTCTTCCAATGGCCATAAATTCATTATCACAACCACAAAATATTTTACAAAATGGGCTGAAGTCGTTCCTCTCACCCAAGTCACCGAAAAGTAGATTGCAATTTTTATCCTTAATTATATCATTTTCCACTATGGTGTTACCCTTTCCATTCTCACATTTAATGGACATCCTTTCAAGAACCAGGATGTTTGTGATCTTTGTGATCATTTCCATATCCATCATCACTTTTCTACTCCATACTACCTCCAAGGTAATGGTCAAGATGAGGAATCTAATAAAACCATTCTCAAAATCCTTAAAAAGACAGTTGATGATGCTAGTCGTAACTGACATATCCAACTCAACCCAACACTTTGGGCCTAGTACACAAGAATTCACACACCTACTGGAGCTATGCCTTATTCACTTGTGTATAGTGTTGAAGATATCTTGCCTATTGAAGTTGAGTTACCATCTTTGAGAGTTTCTTTGTACAATCTAATCAATGACGAAGATTACAAGGTCTCCCGCTTACAAGATCTAGAGTTATTGGATGGGCATAGAAAAACTGCTTTTAATCATCTTAAAGCATATCAACAAAGAGTGAGTCTCAACTACAATCATAAGGTAACGCCTCACACAGTTGAGGTGGATGACTTAGTTCTCAGATAAAATACTAAATATCAGCAAGACAGAGAAAGCAAGGGAAAGTTCGAACCAAATTGGCTTGGTCCTTATGTCATCACAACATTTTATGGATTAGGTGCATATCAATTTCAACACTAGATGGAGAACCTTTGGAGGATATGATCAATAGCATGCACCTTCACAGGTTTTACACATAGTTTTTCCAAGTATCCCAATATCAAAAATACAAAAAAAAGAAAGAAAGAAAGAAAAATCCTTACTTGGTGAAAATCTGGCAAACAGGTGCTTGTGACACAAATTAAAAAAATAAAAACGTTAAACAGAAATAATTCATCCAATGGTGAAAACCACTTTGGTGGTGCCTTGGGCAAGTACCATGGTGAAAAATGGGTTACCGTCGACCGACGCCATGTGTAGAGACATTTCTCCTCCCTCCTTTAGGATTCAATCTCATCCTTTCACTTTGCAAACACTCACAGCCTATCCACCCATAATAAATTTACCCATTCCCATCATGGCTTGTTATTGATCTACCTAAGTTTGGTTATCCATTTATAATAAATCCTCCCCTTTTCACCCTTTCCTTCCACAATAAATCATATCCAATCTGCAATTGGGGCACAATCCTAAATCTAATTATGGAAGTGGTACTTTGAGCATCACATGTTTTGAGTAGCATCATCTTTACATTCCTCCTCCTTTTCACGCACAATCAGCAATAAAATATCATCTTGCATTGCTAATCCGCAATAAAGTTTTGTTCTTCTTCGCAATAAAGTATCAGTTTCATGAATTCAATCAGTTTCAGATGAGATGCAATCAACAATGGGCTTTCAACAAATCAAATCTTTCAACAGACTTTGGCAACAACATGGTTTTCAACATAATCTATTCTTTATCAAGATAACAACATTGTGACCAAATCAAACCATGTTAACATATTTGGAAAGAAACACAAATAACTTGAGGAACTCAATGTGCGTTGGTGTCAAGTCTTGGTTTTAATTTTAATTTTTCTTTTGGTGACATGTCTTTTAGCTTTTCCAGGATGCCTTTGACTAGAAAGGCGAGGATGGAATATGTTAACCTATTTTGTTGTTTGTAGATCATCTCTTAGTAATTCTATGGCTTGTCTAAGGATATGAGGACATTGTGAGTCTAGTATGAATTGGGGAATTCCTTGTTTGTGACTATTTGATCTCCATGCAAACGGGTACAATGACTTTCTGGGTCTAACCTATACCTAGATTGTCATAACCTATTTGCCATAATAAATTTCAATGATGATAAAGCACAAGAAATTATTTCACTTCTATATCTTCTACCTTCCATCCCCCTTTCTTGATTGACCTCCATCATCCTTCTTGAGTCCATGTAGCCCGCTATCACATGACTGAGTATAATGACATGCCAGGAATATTCATATCTCATGTAGTTTGCACATGCATTATCACATGTTAACATATCTCATTTCATGCATACATATAGATATCACAATAGCATCACATCGTGCATGTATCATTGATCAACATTTGCATTCTCATATAAAACATAAAAAGACAAAAATAGCATATCATGTAAATAAGTCATAACTATACATCCATTTGTATTTTATATTTGCATCATGCATAACATACATATACTATCCAAAAAAGAACAAATTTATGGTATTTCATCATGTACATATTTGAATCATTACAATATCATAATAAATATATAACATACATCATCATAAAGCACATACAAAATCACATAGACACACATGCATATAATTTCCACAAGGAATGAGTCATCTCATATATATATCAAAATAATATCAATGTCATGATACAATGATGTCAAAATGTCTCATATGGCTACAAAATCACCCGTAGGTGTCTATATCATATTAAAAAACTAATGCAAAATGGATCCCAGAGAGCTATGATGAAGAACCTCCTCCCTTAGAGCCGACATGTCTTGAAGGAATCTAAGCTTCCCAAGATCCAGCCTCTGGATCACCTCATCTATCCCCTCCTCTCCCTAGTGGTGTGGGTGGACCCATGACCCCGCCACTAGATGCTCCCCTCCTGTCTCTCCCTATAGTAGTAGAGTGAGAAGCTCTCCTATAGCTCTTTGCCCTCAACTCGCGGTACTACTGCATAGTAGAGATTCATCCAGCAGGCTATCTCATCACCTACTTGGAGGCAAAAAGAAAAAATTGATGTGGTACCATTTGTAGTTGTCACCCTTGCAACCTATAGGGTCTCCTCCATGGTTGTCTATCTATGTATATCATCATCCCTCTCCCTCTGCATCTTATCTAGTTGACACCTCAATTGAGTGACATATCTCTCAAGATCCTTGATCTCATCAGCCTGTCCTACCGCAATCTCTCACAATGATAGCAACTCATCCTCCTCATCTCCACCCTAGGCACCCTCCTACTCACCCTTCTCAGGTGCATCTTGTGACTATCTCTATCCCTATCCCTATACCGATCTCCCTAGTACCTATACCTATCTCTGTCCCTTCTTCTATGCTAGTGCCTATCCTCCAACCTGTAGGAGTTGTCCTCCCCTCCCCATAGGTGGCCTTGATGGCCTATCCCCCTGCCTTTCATGTGCTGCCTCTACTCCTGTGGCCCTCTCTCCTCCATCTCTAGGCCCATGCCTCCCTCTCACCATCCTCCTTACTTCTCATTTCCTCTATCTCCCCCTACCTTTGTCCTCATCATCATTATTATCCTCATCCTCTGCCATGATCAGCTCTGTTGAATCTGTTCAACCTCAAAAAATGATGTGCTACAAAGTAAGTTGTGTACTCCTCATCCATACCTATGTCTATCACATCTAGAAATAAGTACCAAGGCATTGGTATTGTCTGCTCAAACTATGTCACTGCAACATCACATGACAAAATCAACACCCACTGAGACTACTCTTGCATTGTCCGTGCAAACTCTCTTGATCCCTGAGGCATCCTCTATTGCCTCCCAAATTGTCTGCACACCCTATTAATCAAATGTTTATCCAAAATATAAGGAGTCCATCCAATCAGATATCTACACTTAAAAAAAAATGGTAGCTCTTTCAAATCCTTCTCACAGGCCTCACAATCCGAATCAGGTCTCCATATCACACTATTTGTATCATCAATCACTTGTCTCCAGTAGTCTACCTTCCCAATCTTTGGCTAGGAAGTGATCATACTATACAGGTGCACATAAGGTTATCTATGCCCTTTGTCTCTAAAGTGGATCGACCTAGTCACTGTGATATGCTCGTATGCCCACACCTACAATAATGTCACCCTACAACCCAACCCTACAACCACTGAGGTAAACAAACTCATGCATCTCATGGTATAGATGTACTAGAACACATGGAATCCATGTGAACCTCCTGTCCTCTATCACTAGGATCTCCAGTGTCCTCCCCCATCCAATGGCTAACCCTCATATCGCTCTATCTAGGTATAAGTAACCACTGATGACCCCTCCAACCACTACTGGTAATCTGCATCCACTGTTAGCCACCACCTCCCAACTCACACACTCTGGTCTCATCTCTAGATATGGGTCTACAAAAACCCATCTTAGGGCATCCTTATCTCCCTCTCTTTCATATACTATGAGATCCCCATGGATTGGAATCCACAGTATCCTGTATGCATCCTCTAATATGACTAAAATTTTGCCAGTTGGCAAATGAAACAAAGAGGTCTCAGAGTACCACCTCTCCACTAAAGAAGTAAACAACTCGATGTTCATCTAGATCTCTAGTATGTACATGATATATCTTAAGACCATAGCCTCAATAGTTGCACGCTCCTCAAAGGTCAACTTTGTGCGTAAACTTTGTGTCATAGGGAATCTCTCTCATGATGCAAGCTAGGGTAAGTACTCCTGCATACAATCAAATCAATCATGTCAATCCTAGTGGTACTCATGTTCATCACATAATGCTACTTCTATCCTAGTGCTTATGTTTATCACATGGCATTGCATCTTATCTTAGTGTATATATTTATCACATTGCATTTGATCCTCACTTGCTAGAGCACTTGCTGGATTTTATCAATTCATCAACTTATCCTATACTCAACTAAGCAAACCTACTTGTTTTAGGGAACCTATTGAGTGAATCTTCTCAATAGTTTATCCAATTGGCAAAGTATGTTTATCAAAGAATTGTCAATTTTAGCCTATTCTTTAGTTTGTCTCCCTAGGGAACCTGTTTTAAGTGAATGCTCTCAACAGTTTATCTAATCGACAACTTATGTTCATCACAAAACTGTCAATTCTAGCCTGAGTAGACATAGACACGATTTTGCTACAAAAACGTGGTTTTAGCATTCATAACCATGCTTTCCTACCCTAGACATGCTTGTTCATCACAGACGTGAAGCTGCTTTACCTAGATGTAGTTGTTTGTCCTAGACATGGTTTTTTGTCACAAATGTGCCTGATAGACCTAGACATGCCTGTTGCACACAGACGCGCTCATTTCACTACCTAGACATGATCATTTGCATAGACACGACCATGCTATTCATAGACATGGTTATCCTACACAGATACGTCAAAACCTAACCTAGACGCATTCAGGCCACTTTTTATCGATTTCGCATTTTTGCATTTCTACTCTAAAGTGCCAAAAATGAAATAATAAATGCATAAACATACAAAGTAGGTTTGAGGTACCCACCAGCTCACCCATGTCGTTTGGCCTCTAGAACCGTCAGATCCAATCAAACCTATGTAGACTATCTGCCATCTCTCCTGCGCTGCTAACTACTCTCTTAGCTCTCTATGCACTCCAATCTCTTAATTTTTTTTAATGCAAATGAGGATGTTTTCCTTGTGGCATGTACATATAGGCTACTTAGCCCTAGTCTCCCATGTCGATCTTTTCTCCCCATGTCAGTCTCTATCTCATTAGTCCTTCCTAATCTTTCTCTCTTATTGAGAAATTGCCTGCAACCCCTTTCAGTCTTTCCATCCAATCTCTCGAGGGGGGCATATCATTCCCATCTTGGGGCAACTTTGTATCAATTTTTCTTCTTTGAACCAACACGACAAGCTGCATTGTCTCAAAGAGGGGAAAAATGTACACACCTAAAATTATCCTTTTTAATTAAATAAATATTTTTTATTTATCTCATTGTTTTACCTTAAGTCTTATATTAATTAAATAAATTATTTTTATTTATTTAATTAATTCATTTTGGCTCTTCTAGCCTTTTTCTAATTTAAATAAATACTTATTTATTTTAATAATGTTTCTCCTAAATTAAATAAATATTTTATTTATTTAATTATCCCCTTTCTTCTATTAATTAAATAAATATTTATTTATTTATTTAATTCACTATCCTTTTTCTACCCATGGCACATGCCATTCATCTCTTAATTCCTACACCACCCACCCTTTCATTATTTCCTATACCTACCCTTTAATCCTAGCTGACCATTTATCTTTACACCTCTTAATCTTATCCTTCCATTCCCTATAGTGTTCTCTATATAAGAGGATGCCCTCTTCCTTTTCAACCCTAATCAATTTGTCTAATCAATCAAGCCTTCTTGTGATCTAGCTATCAACCACAATCCATTCTTTATTGAGTGCTTGTGCACACATAAAATCTGAGAGTAAATATATCAAACAAGATCAATGGAGATAGGAGACAATGGATGATGAAACCCTACTTGACATGTGAATGGTAATATTGTTTTATTTTATAAAATTTGCATGATCTTAGGTATCTCTATTGGTTTATGGTGGATGTTTCATTGTAGGAGAGATTATTTTGGATTAAGGCAAAAACAAGTTTTGAAGGGGCCCTAAAACCCTTTACATAGAAGATTCTAAAAGGCTTAGAATCAAAACATTAGAAGATCCAAAACAAAAAAGGCTACAAAAGATAGGAAAATACATAGAGCAACCAAGAAACTAGCAAAGAGCCAAATGATCAGACAAAAAAACCAGCAAAGAACCAAAACAAAAACATAGAAAATACAACACAATAACATGAGGCTCTCAAGGGTCTCAACAACCTCAGCCTCCAACAGGTTCATATTGTCAACAACCATCCTCATCTCTTTGTAATCCACACTCCAAGTCACAAATTTTTTCTTCATGTTGCCCCTGGTCTACTTACAAGGGCCTTTATCAGCCAAATTCTTCTCATTATCATCACCAATATTGATCAAAACTTTCTCCTGTTGCACTTTGTCAAGATTATTCACCATGGCTTTCATGGCATCTACCGTTTGTTTGACAATCTTGTGACTGTTGGTCATAATTGTAATGAGAGTGGCTTGAATTCTCTTATAGTTTTCTTCCACGTGGGTGAGCCTATCCTCAAATATTTTTTGCATCTAATCAATTCCCTCAACTTCTCTCTTGATGTAGTCCATCACTGATTTCTTTTCAACTTTCGTCCATTGTTGTTACCTTTCTGATTTTCCTAAGTAGTGACCATAGGAATAGCTTCCATCTTGCTACCCAAGGACCTTTGGTTGAGTCTGACCTCTTTAAGCTCATGAAAGAGCCACTCAAACATGTTGAAAGTATCAATGGTGTGGTCCCTGGCCATTCCTAGAACATTGTCATGTTGGCATTACATGAAGATTGCATTAATGAAGTATAATGTTGCCATTGATGTCAATAGTAATCGGTAATGGATTTATATTACAATCGATAGTGATGCAGTTTTGCAACCAATAGAGAAGCAGTGTTGGAAACTGGTATTAGTATTTCAAGCAGAGTGATCAACTGATAACTTGTTGATATGCTAAACCCTAACCGATGGAGCTTGGAGAATTGATTATGATGATCTATGATCAATTGGTAATCGGAGATGATTATGCCACGTATGCATGTTGCGTGTGATGAGTTTTAAAGTGATTTTAGCACGTGAAGATAACTATTTATCTTGGGAATGAGTAAGTGCATAGTATGAAGTGGAAACCATGTGATGAGTTACAGGATTTGATGTGTAGTGATCCAGGAGTAGTCGAGGTTGTTTAGAACAATGTGCAGATCATTACTATGTAATCCAACGGTCATGTTTAAACTGATATGTTTGTAATCTCTATGAGATCTTAGGTTTTGTGATGTGCTACCGGCCTATTGTATTTGCTTATAAGGTTGATGAGTTATTTCATAATAGTGTTGGCAATTTTGGTTATGTGTGGTAGTCTGATTGTTTCTGAACCATAAAGAGTATCTGCAGAATATTTTGAAGGAAGATAGGAGCATAAACGGATCTGATCAAGTAGAGAAATGCTATTACTAGATCAACAAGACCATGTTGTTCTCTAACAATTTAACAGTTAAATCCCCTAACCGGGTAAGCTTTAATAGGCTTGGTACTATCTAAATCCTCTAACTAGGTGATCCATTAGCTTGGATTTCAAATCCTCTACCGAGGTTACTCTTAATAGGGTATTGCTCTTAACAGGGTATTGTAGTCAATCCCTTAATTGGGTGGTCCTTAACCAGATCTGTTCTTAACAGGATATTTTGTAAAGCTTCTAACAAGGCTTGGATCCTAATAGGGTGAACTTCAGAAGAGTTCAGAATACTTGTGGGTATTCATCCCCACCGTGGTTTTTCCCATTTGGATTTCCACATCAAAAATCATTGTGTCAAGTGGTGAATGATTTTGTGTATATTTTGATATGGTTAATATGTTTAACTAGTAAAACCACTAAGACATGTTTAGATGATCATAAGTGATCTAAAATGAGCTATTACTAATGGTAGTAAAGTGTTTTGATGTTTTGGAGAAAAGGTATCTAAGTGTGGGGGGGAAAAAGTGACACTAAGCAAACATACCCTAATCTCACTTTCAATCACACATTTGTGGAATATGAAAGAGCCTAGAGGTATCACACAATTGGCTACTTCTTTTTGTGGAAGAGAGAGCCATGGGCTACCTATTAGGATTTCTATTCCTTTGTTGCAATTGAAAGATAAAATGATGCAAGTTCAATCCCTAACCCCAAAGTGCATGTATGAACTAATAACAAGATTGCAGAATTGAACTTAAACAATGGAAAGCTGTAAACACAAGGACAAGACAAGAATGTAAATGCGTACCCGGAGTCAAAATCTAAGTAAAAATGTTTGAGACGGGGGCGCGGGCGCCACTGTCCTGATTCTGCCCCTGAAACTGCTCCGGAAACTGCTGTTTTGCACTCTGGAAAACTGTCGGAAATGCTGTCTGTCAGAAGGACCAGGGCGCCCAACGCCCCTGTCCCAGGGACCAGGGCACCCAGTGCCCTTGTCCTGGCAGGACCAGGGCACCCCACGCCCCTATCCTGATCTTCTGCTCCGAAACTTGGTGTGTGGTTCAGTCTCCGTCTGCTTCTCCCGAATCTGCAACTTGCGGTGTCGTCCGAATCCCGAAACCTGCACTTATATCTAAAAAGGTGTGTGGGCGGCTATATAGGGTTTTGCCTTAGTCAAACCCCCACTTCGGTGATTTCCACCTCCACGAATAGCCAAGTTGTATTGTAAAATGTATTGTGTGTGCAGATCTTGTGTGTGTGCAAGATCCTAAAATGCAAGTAAGCAAACTAGAGCAACCTAGAAAGTAAACCCTAATTGCTTGTAAATGATAATGTAAATGCTCTAAATCAATATGCAAAGTGATCTAAAGCATGAATAAATGATATATTGAAGCTTATGCAAAGACATGAAAACAACATGAAATCATACCCAACCCTCAAGGGAGAGGTACAAGCCAATCTTCAGTCGGTAATCTCCTATTGTTCTTCAATGTCTTCCAAGCCCTAAATGGATGAATGAAATTGATAAATGCTTGATAGAAGGATGTTGAATTTTGTTGAAGTCTTCAAAGATCTACTCTTTTGCTGCATATGAGGTTCCTGAAAACAAAATTCGGATCCTTTCAAATGAAGAAAGAGAGCTCTTATGTATGAAACCCTAGGTCATAATTTCGTCTTTTGGCCGACCTAGAGATTGAATATCCCGCCAATTTCTTGGGGTTAAGCTTTATTTTATGATTGGACCATGCTCCTAAAATTTCAGGAAAAATGTCCGGGACCATGTGCACTCCGGGCGCCATGGTCCTTTCCGGGCGCCATGGTCCTGACAACTTTTCACCAAATTTTCAGGGCCGTCGGATATGATGATTTTAGAGAGAATCGCGAAGTTACAGCTGATTTCAAGATGTTTTGACCCCCAAAATCAAGCCCCCAAGTTCGAAATAGGACCTAATTAGGGTTTTTGATTAAATGATGTATTGGAGGAATAAAATGAAAAGGGCACACTTTAATGAAAGGGCCCAACTTTATGATATGGAAGATGATGAAATAGAACCTTAGACCTAATTAATTTAATTAATTAAGTGCTAAAGGGGAAATGTAATGCAAAATGCAAAATGTGCCAAGGCGGGTGCTAAACTAGGTGTGAAATTGTACCACCCTAGCAAGTGCATACAATTTATGACACTACATTTAGCCCCCACTTTAGCGGTCATATGAACACTACGTGCATATGCAAGCTAAAGTACAGAAAAGTAAACATTATTTGAAAAAGGATATATCCATAAGTTTGTCGAACGAAGCCCCCAGCGGTATCTGCAGTACACAGTTAGGAACCGCACCCTACAAAACACACGTTAGATCACAAAATCACCTAATGCTTACTAAGGAAGGTGATGAAAATTCGAGGGTAGCTATATGCCCCCCCCTATTTCGGCTTGCTAATTTTAGTGAGTTGAAACAGGGTATCATGTTTACCACTTCGAATTGTTAAAGAATATTGATGACAAATGCTCACAAGAAGATTTGATATGAGATCAAAAACTAATGGAGAATCATTTGGTAAGAAAGAGGACTAAATCTCAATTCCAACACAACAAAGAGTGTGAGGATTCGAGAGTTCTCTAACACAAGATGAAGGATGTAAATGGAAACAAAATGCAAAGAGAAGAAAAGAAAGGAAAAAAGCATGAATACACACATTGGTGATCCATGAGAAGAATAGTGAGAGAGAAAACATGGACTTCTTGCCCCTAGATTTTGTCTAGGTGATCCATGGGAAAGAGGACATGGAAAACTAGCCCCTAGAGTCTGTCTAGGTGATCCATGTAAGGGAGGAGAGTGAGAAAGTCTAGCCTTATGCCGCTAGTTCCACTCAACCTCGTGCATGTGTGTGTAAGGGAGGTTAGAAGCACCTCATAGGAGTCTATGCCCGAGTATGCTACAACCTGTATATGTATAGTACAAAAGCGTGACATCTCGCTCTAAGAGTGTGTGCTCTGGTTCCGAGAATAATCACCTTGCATAAAAGAAAAATGGAGACATCTCGCTCTAAGAGTCTGTGCTCTGGTTCCGAGAATGACCCATTGCTCAAAAAGTGTAATGTCTATGTCATAAGCAAAGTAGAACAAGGATACCTACCTTCATCACAAAAGAAGATACCCCAAAAATGCAACAATGTCATAGATCCAAGCAAGAGAGTTTTGCACTCTTTAAGCAAGGATAAGATAGTTGAAAAGGGATATCTTGTAGTATGTGTAAAGGAGATCCTTAGAGGAGAAGAGATCTTTGTACAAAAGACACCTATCCCCGAGAGGAATTGTTTTAGACAAATATAACATCTTCTAGAATAAGACAAAGAAGAGAATAAGAATGCAAGTGATTCTTAATGAAGGATGACGCTCTTTTTAACCCAATTGGGAGAGTGAATTCATTATAGATGTATTTTACCAAGTGCAAAAGAGGTTGTAGCCAAGGACTTACACCTCTTGTAAGGGAGAATCCTTGAACAACAACAACAAATGCATACAAGGAATAACATCAAGTAATAAAGTTCACACCATCCACGAAATAGGAAAAAGTGGATCCTTAGATAAAAATAAAGAAAGATCATTGCCTCCCAAGGATAAGGACAATGAGAAGGACTTACACAATCTTCTAGGGAGAGATTTAGACATAAGCAAAATGTACTACATACTCACATGCAAGCAAGACATTAGTGTATGTAAAATGCTCCTCACAAGAAGTGGGTAGGATAAGAAAGAGAATACACATCTTCTCCCATATCTAGGAAAAGAGGATTCTAAAGAAAAGATGATAACATAGAAAATTAGGCTATTATGTTGCTTCAAAAATATGATTGTACTTGAAATTGTACCATCATAAATGACAATGAGCCCCCAGTAAATGAGCTACCAATGTCACATAATGATGGGCAACATAATAGCCATTAATGTTATTTAAAGACATGATAGATTGAATGAGGCATTTGAATATGACATGCTAAATGCTCAACTATAAGTGAGATCAAAAACATGTATAAAATTGAAGAAGGAAAGTCACAAGAAATCTTAGAAGAGGGATGAGTGTAATTTATTAGAGCCTTATCCCTAGAGGAAAGGACTTTATGATGAATAGGAGATAAAGATTCATAAGTAGATTTAGAAATTTGAGGGGATTCATAAAGAGATTTGTTCATCGCCAAGATTTCCTTATGAGGGGAATGAGAGTTGATAGAAGTAGAAGATGATTTAGTTGAAGTGAGATCATCATCACTACTAAATATAGCATTCACATTGAGAGATGGTCTTTTAGATGCTTTGGTGGGCTTGCAGGGATTATAGCCAAGTCCAAAGGCATAATTATGAAAATTAGTCTCTAGAGGAACCTTTATCCCTTGTTCATGAGCACCACAACCATTTCCATGATACCCATGCTTAGCAAAAATGCGAAAACCATGACCATAACGATCAGCCATTTCAGGAAGAGAAGGTGGTTTTTCATAAGACAAAGAATCAAACTCTTCAGAATTAGAGATGTGAGGAGAAGAAGTTTGAGAAGCAGCCACAAAATTATTGTTCATAAGCTCAGGTGAGATTGATTGATTTTTAGTTCCTTCCTTAGATTTTCCCTTCTCAATCTTAGGCACTCTATATTCTCCTATAAAAGTAGGGTTAAAGTCTAAAGATCCCCAATCGTCTTCTGCGAGAACCTTCTTAGGATCAAAAGCCTTTTCATGTGTAGATTCAATTTGAGAGGAATCTTCTTCAGGAACTTCAGATTCACCCAAAGAATTTTGATTATAAGAGGGTGATGATTCTTCCATAGGTATCTTGTTGAAAGAGTCATCACTAGAAGAGGAAGGTTTCGAAGAACTCCCTTTGGAAGCAGATGTTTGCAAACAAGCTTGAAAATTAGTATCACCTATCAAGGTATATGTTTTATTGTTATAAATGAATTTAACTTGTCTATGCAATGTAGAGGGGACAGCTTGCATACCATGAATCCAAGGTCTCCCTAATAACAGGTTGTATGTTAGATTTCCCGACATAACATGGATAGGAGTAGGCAAAGTAACAGGTCCCACTGTGATGGGTAAGGTGATAATACCTAATGAAGACTTAGCCACATTATCAAAGCCTCGAATGGGATGAGAGTCAGGCTCAATAAGGGATGTATCCACATTCATCTTATGCAATAGATTAATGCTACACACATTAAGGCCAAAGCCATTATCTACCAGTGTTCATCTTATAGCAGTGTCATTTATGATAACCACAATCATCAAGGGATCATATTGATGTTGAATTTCACTAGTAGGCAATTCATCTTGAGTAAACACAATTTGAGCTTTAGGATTCATCACGGAGTTAACCAAAGACACTATATTACTAGATGTATTAGGTGGAGGAACATTCAAATCTTTCAAGGCATCTTGTAACATTCCATGATAAGCGGAAGAAGTTTGGATCAAATCCCAAAGGGATATCTTAGCAGGGGTAGCTTTAAGTTGTTCTATGAGATCATATTCCTTACCAAGAACTTGTGAAATATGTGGAGCTTGAGGAAGAATAGGTTGGGAAGGAGGAAGTGAAGTTGGGATAACTGGAGGAGGATTAGGTTGCCTATTGTTTCTTGTGTTATAGGTATGGGCAACCGCATGATAACTCTCTCTAGTCATTTGCTTAGCATACTCATAAGGGCTCTTAGTAGAGTAACCTCCTTGCATAGTAATAATAGGTTTCTTAGGAGTGCAAAAAGAATCATTAGCATAACCACCTTGAACCACTAAGATAGGCTTATTTAAAGGTTGAGAATTTTGAGAAGGACAAGCACCTTGGACAGTGAAGAGAGGTTTGTTAGGTGTCTCATTCACATGTATCAAATTGATTGAGGATGGTTTAGAGGAAAGACCAAAAGTGTTGGAAGAATTATTGATAGTCTTTTCTTGCACTAAAATCTTATCGCGGATTAAATCAATTTTAGGAGAGAGACAAGGGATAGGTATTGATGTTCTAGTAGGAAGAGTAATACTAGGAAAGGTCATATCATCCTCTATCATCAAAGGATCTACATGGGGAATAAACTCTCTAGGAGAAGGATCAACATTACTCTCTAAAGTCTCACTTTTGAGAGGGAGATCTTTGAAAGACATGTTCACCATCTTGCTTTGAACTAGGGTTTCCTTATGAGTAGAACCAAGTTGAGGAGAGGGAGATGCTTTATTTTTAGAGGGAGAATAATTGAGATTCAAGGAAGGTGAGAAATTATCAAGGGAGAGAGAACAATCTACACCTTCTTCTAATGGTTCATCCCAAATAGTGAAGTGGTTGAAAGGAATGTTTGAAGTATTGTCAATTTCGGGAGAGGAGATAACATTATTTATTAATTCCTCATCCTTAGGAGGGAGAGAATCAATAGATGTGTTAAACTCATCCTCTTTCCTCAAAATATGTTCAATATGATCTTTAGGGGAGAGAGAATTAAGGAAATTGCTTATTATTTCATCTTCTTTCTCTAAAGGATGCTTATGAGTAAGACAAACTTTAGGAGAAGGGTAAGCATTTATCAGTAATTCATCATCTCTAGTGGGAATTTTGTTGGAAAAGGATGTGCCATCACTAGGAAATGTAGGGATAATGTCATCTTCTTGCACAAAAGGATCCTCATGAAGGGAGTGTTTTTTAGGAGACACAAAGGCATCAAGGGCATCATTCAACAAAGCATGATCATATCTATTAAAAGGTTTATCTTTTGATTCAAAAGGAGATATCTCTTCATAGAGGGGATCATTGAAAACAACCATTTTACTAGATTTAGTGGAAGAGCTGATAGGAATGTACCCTTGAGAGGAATCATTCAACTTATCTTTCTCATCACAACGAAATGGCATAGTAACAATGTTTATGAGTTTTTGGTAAAATGAAGGTTTGGTATATTTAGGTTTCAAAAATTCATCTAAAGCTTCATCTAACTCATAATCATCACAAATATGAACATCTTGCAAAAAAAAATCTGACATTTTGAAATTGCATAAAATTTTAAACACACAATGCAAAGAAACACACTTTTTTTTTTTTCTTTTTTTCTTTTTAATGAAAATGAAATGAAAACACACTAAATCTAGATCTAGATCTAGATCTAACAGATGCAATGCCAGAGGAAGCAATGATAGATTCACGTCGGGTTCACCAAAATGTGGGGGGGAAAAAGTGACACTAAGCAAACATGCCCTAATCTCACTTTCAATCACACATTTGTGGAATACGAAAGAGCCTAGAGGTATCAAACAATTGGCTACTTCTTTTTGTGGAAGAGAGAGCCACGGGCTACCTATTAGGATTTCTATTCCTTTGTTGCAATTGAAAGATAAAATGATGCAAGTTCAATCCCTAACCCCAAAGTGCATGTATGAACTAATAACAAGATTGCAGAATTGAACTTAAACAATGGAAAGCTGTAAACACAAGGACAAGATAAGAATGTAAATGCGTACCCGGAGTCAAAATCTGAGTAAAAATGTTCAAGACGGGGGTGCAGGCGCCACTGTCCTGATTCTGCCCCTGAAACTGCTCCGGAAACTGCTGTTTTGCACTCTGGAAAACTGTCGGAAATGTTGTCTGTCAGAAGGACCAGGGCGCCCAACGCCCCTGTCCCAGGGACCAGGGCACCCAGCGCCCTTGTCCTGGCAGGACCAGGGCACCCCACGCCCCTATCCTGATCTTCTACTCTGAAACGTGGTGTGTGGTTCAGTCTCCGTCTGCTTCTCCCGGATCTGCAACTTGCGGTGTCATCCGAATCCCGAAACCTGCACTTATATCTGAAAAGGTGTGTGGGCGGCTATATAGGGTTTTGCCTTAGTCAAACCCCCACTTCGGTGATTTCCACCTCCACGAATAGCCAAGTTGTATTGTAAAATGTATTGTGTGTGCAGATCTTGTGTGTGTGCAAGATCCTAAAATGCAAGTAAGCAAACTAGAGCAACCTAGAAAGTAAACCCTAATTGCTTGTAAATGATAATGTAAATGCTCTAAATCAATATGCAAAGTGATCTAAAGCATGAATAAATGATATATTGAAGCTTATGCAAAGACATGAAAACAACATGAAATCATACCCAACCCTCAAGGGAGAGGTACAAGCCAATCTTCAGTCGGTAATCTCCTATTGTTCTTCAATGTCTTCCAAGCCCTAAATGGATGAATGAAATTGATAAATGCTTGATAGAAGGATGTTGAATGTTGTTGAAGTCTTCAAAGATCTTCTCTTTCGCTGCATATGAGGTTCTTGAAAACAAAATTCGGATCCTTTCAAATGAAGAAAGAGAGCTCTTATGTATGAAACCCTAGGTCATAATTTCATCTTTTGGCCAACCTAGAGATTGAATATCCCACCAATTTCTTGGGGTTAAGCTTTATTTTATGATTGGACCGTGCTCCTAAAATTTCGGGAAAAATGTCTGGGAGCATGTGCACTCCGGGCGCCATGGTCCTTTCCGAGCGCCATGGTCCCGACAACTTTTCACCAAATTTTCAGGGCCGTCGGATATGATGATTTTAGAGAGAATCCCGAAGTTACAGCTGATTTCAAGATGTTTTGACCCCCGAAATCAAGCCCCCAAGTTCGAAATAGGACCTAATTAGGGTTTTTGATTAAAATGATGTATTGGAGGAATAAAATGAAAAGGGCACACTTTAATGAAAGGGCCCAACTTTACGATATGGAAGATGATGAAATAGAACCTTAGACCTAATTAATTTAATTAATTAAGTGCTAAAGGGGAAATGTAATGCAAAATGCAAAATGTGCCAAGGCGGGTGCTAAACTAGGTGTGAAATTGTACCACCCTAGCAAGTGCGTACAATTTACGACGCTACACTAAGTTACAGATTTGATTACACTGTTATATTGATATTTTAGTCAACCGGTAAACTTGACAGTGTAGTAGCAGTTTATGGTTCAGTGTCTAAACCAGTTAGTCTAAGAATTTGTTTATGAGTTGGGATTAATATTGGTGAAAGTTTTATTTATTTTCTATCTATTGATTCACCCCACCCCCCCTTAGTAGTTGACCGGATCATTATTGATTCATCATGTCATCATGTCATAGTCATCCCTCTTATCACTCAACTTTGCACTCTTTGCATGAAGCTCCTTGGTGGTATTCTGTGGAGGTGGCGAAGGGAGCTTCTCAAGGTTCTTTATGGTTTTACAATAGGTTTTCATCATCAATTTTTGTGAGGGATTTAATGGGGAAATGAGTCAAACAGACATTGGTTGTGGTGCTAGGGAATATATTTTTTTGCAATTTTTCTAAGGGGGTGTATTGCAATTGGTAGCACCTAAAGCACCAACACCTAAATTTTTCATTGCCTGTAATGCCTACCTATTCCTTTCCAAGAGATATTTATATTTAGCATCATATTTCATGTATTTTGAGATATCAAATGATTATATTTCCATCTTTATGTGATCATTGTAATATTGTAACCCATTGGGTGTGTAGCATTTCTTTCCATTGCTTCACCCATTATATATAGAATAGGTATGTTTGGTGTTTATTTTGAGGATGTAGGTATATTATATTTCTTCACCTAAATTGGTAGGTTTGAGTTATTCCCCCAATGGTAGTTATATCAGAGTTATCACATTGGGCCTTGTCTATATGTTATCCTTTATTATACTTAAATTGAGTATGAGGTATGTACTATGTGACCTTGTGTAAATTTGGATCTGAGTCAAGGTAATTCTAAAATCCATTTGAAAAGTGGACTACCTCTATTTGCATGTTTTAATTTAATGGTTTATTTTTCTTATTTTTCCATAAACACGTATTATTGAAATTAGTTAGTGTATTTTGATTGATAGTTCAAGAAAAGAGAAATATCATTGAGTTAATTGTTTGAGAAAATTATTATTTAATCGAATGCAATTCATATTTAAATTGAAATTATTTCATTAGACTATGAAAGTATTTGAATTGATTTAATTATTTTTATTTTAAAATAACAAAAATAATAAATTGAGCATTTTATTTTTAATGAAATATATTTTTGAGAAAAAAGAAATTAAATTAGAAATAAATTGAAAATTGGAAAATGCCCTCAAGGAAAAGGAACATAGTTTTTTTGTTTTTTTTTTGCTTTTTTGAGAAATTGGGCTCTCAAACTCTCTTCTTGAAATTTTTTAAAATTGGTGGATTGAGATTATTATGGATTTGATGAGCTTGGAGATTGCACTGGATTGTGAAGATCAAGAGGTATGTGCATTGTGTTTGAGATTTCACTTATTTTTGGATAAAATTGAAGAAATCATGTTTTTGGAAAAATTGAAATGAGACGTAAATCTTGTCCCTCTCTTGAGTTTTTACATTCTTTGATGTGAATACTATGCTCATTCTTAAGGTAGCATATAAGATCTTAAGATTTTATTTATCATTTAGATTAAAAGTGATAAACATTTATCCTATTTTATTGACTAATTTTTTCGTAGAAACACATATATATTAATAATAAAAAGAAAGTTTAAAAAGAAGCCTTTCAAAATGAAAATCTTAAAAGAAGCAACTTTCATATTTCAATTTAAAACAAATGATTTAAGTTTGAGTACAAATTAAAAAATTAACTAAATTAATTTTTCATATTAAATTAAATAATATTATAAGAAACAATAAAATTACCATGGACTACCATTTATGTCTTAATATGCAAGAGGACATAGTATAAAATAAATTTGGGAAGTGATGAAATGTGAATCTGTTCTGTATTTTTTTTGGACCCGATTATTAGACGAACACAATTGCATGGCAGAAAATAGAAAAATATGGAATTCCCTAGAGAGCTTTTAGCGCGCCAATATATTTTAGTCTTGCACGGTGGAGAAAATAGAAGAAAAATACAAAGGTGGAAAATCGGAGGAAAGAGAAATGTGGCCTCTAAATTCTAAAGTCACACACTTGCACGGCAGAAATGTCCACTCAATCCTAATGTCGGTCGTCGTATTCTACAAAATAATTATAACCAGATATTTGAGAGCAAAGACAGAAAAATGTCTAACATATTTAAGTCTTGCACAGTGGAGAACATTGTAAGAGGAAAGAGAAATGTGGCCCCTAAATTCTAGAGTCACACTCAATCCTAATGTCGGTTGTGGAGAAAAAAGGGTACACCACTTTCGTTTTCACATTAGGTAGAAAAAAGGGCACACCATTCCATCATCAACCCTAAAAAATGGAAGGACAAATTAAGGGTGTAGAAAACCCATGTCTCATAACATTGATTGATGTGATAGGGACAACTCATCCCTCTTAAGGTATTGGCGATCAAATATTGAGAATATTAAGGAACTGGTATATCAAATGGGATGCGTCTATTAGGGTTCCAATACAGCAGTATGGATTGACTAACACGCGTTTTAAACCATCAATTTTGCAATAAACGGCTGCGATTGACTAACATGTTGCTATCACATTGAACGAAAGGTCTGTTTTGGAGCCAAAATAGCTTCAGCCGTATCAAATGGGAGGGAAGTTTGAAAACTCGAAAAAAAATGCACTAGGTAGAAGTTGCCAAAAGCTTGGAGATGAAATGAAGTAATCAAGTTTGAAAATTGGACTTAAGAAACATTTGAAGGGTAGGGAATTAGGATGTCATGGATGGAAATAAATAAGTATTCATATAAAAGGATGGTTGCAACTCTAATTTTAATCGACTTATTAAAAATATATTGAAGGAGAGTTGGGATTGAGGGATGATATGTCAAGAGCACTTAGTGAAGGGAAAATTTAATAGATCACTGTTAGAATGAGCAAAAGGCATGGAAGGATGAGGATGTTACTAAAAAATTTTTAAAAATGGGAGTAGAAGACATGTTCGACTAGGACTTTTAGGTATTAAGGTTTGAGGATGCCATGAAATTAGTACTAATGGAGGGACAACTTTGGCACCTTGTCGATGAAAATTTATTTAAGGAACATATATAAATTTTGGAGTTGGTATGAGTGACATAATAACATTTGTAGGTATGATAGGTTGATAAATTCTATATAGGCAAATTTTACAAAGTTTAAGACTAGATTGTTGGGATCGGGTGGAAAGGTATATTGAAAGCATGAGGTTTGATAGCTTGATAGACAAAAGGAAATGGAGATGATTGGGATGACATATTAGGTTGGACAACCATGAAATTATAAAAGTTTAGAAACTTACAAAAATTAAGGAATTAACCAACAAAACTCCAACGCTTAAGATCTTTTCTATAGTAACTTAGCTCATATCCTACTAATGTGCGATTGATATAATAGATGGCTCTTTCTTTTCCTTCATAATCTTATTGTGCTAAAAATGCCCCTATTGTTGTTGTTGTTGCTAATATGTAAAGAAGTAAAGGCTTTCTTTCCATCAATGGCATGAGAACAAGAGGATTCATGAGATGGTCTTTGAGCATCGAAAAAGCTTGTTAGTACTATTCATCCCATCTGAATTTAATGTTCTTGTGTAGCAAATGTGTAAATAAGTGACACTTGTCTACAAGCTGAACAATGAATCTTCTGATTGATTGTAGCTTCCCTTGTAATGATCTGATTTGTCTGATATTCTTTGGTGGAGGAATCTCTAAGATAGCTTTGACCTTTGCTAGATCAACTTCAATACCTCATTGTGACACAATGTATCCTAGGATATTCTCAAAGGTTATCTCAAATACACATTTCTTGGGATTCAAATGAACTTTGTATTTTTCTAGTCGAGTGAAGATTTTGTCTAGAACGTCCAAATGGCTTTCTCTTGTGAGCAATTTTCCCAAGAGGTCATCTACATAATCTTCCATTAAAGTGTGCATCATGACATGAAATATTGTGGTCATAGCTCTTTGATAGGTAGCGCCAACGTTGTTTAGGCCAAAAGGAATGCCATTCCAACAAAAGGTTCCCCAAGGACATGTGAAAGCAGTCTTATGTTGGTGCTCAAATGCAATCTTAATTTAATTGTAGTTAGAGAATCCATCCTTGAGTGATAACATTACATGTCTAGTTGTAAGATCAATAGTCAAGTCTATGCTGGGTTATAGAAAATCATCCTTAGGACAAGCTTTGTTGATATCTATACATATCTGGATGTAGCCATCTACTTTTGATATAGGCACAAGGTTTGAAATCCATTCTATGTACTCTATATGTCTAATGAAACCAACATCCATTAATTTCTCAAGCGCAACTTTGACTAAAGTGCCACTTGTTGATGCATCTTTCTTAACTTTTATTTTACTAGTTATGCGGTTGGTGCTACCATTAGATGATGCATGACAATATCAATATCTAAACCAATCATAGCGACATATGACCATGCAAAGTTGATCTAATGTTGAACCTTGAAAAATTTGGCAAAACTGGGATGCTCTTGTTCTATCAATGATGTTGCAAGATAGATATTATGTATATCCTCTTTTGTCCTAATATTAGTTTGCATTTTCTCTTCTATAAACACAAGTGATCTCTTGTGGTATGATGCTAAGGAAAGAGTGTCAATCCTTCCATCCTTTGGTCCCTTGGAGAGGTTTTCACCATCAGATGCATCCCATTTTTTACTTTTACATGGTCTAAGGGCACCACAATGTGGTTTCACTAGAAGACCTTTTATTATTTATTTTTATATTTTTGCAACTAAAAGGCTTGACACCCTCTCCAAAGTAAGTCATATTGTTGAGTTCAAATGAATCCTTTTCTATGGTCCCCAATAGGAAGGTCATCTTGAAGTCCAAGGTAATCGATGATAGCCTCGTCATTTTGGAGTGTATTGAGTTGTGGATTTTCTTGTTGGTACTATTCTATAAGTTGAGGGAGATCAAGCAGAAGGCCTAGAGGGTTTGAGATCCTTAAAAAAATAATATGTACCTTGCTGCCAGCGTACTTATCTTGGGGTGCTGAATAATTTTGATTTGTTCTTGGCACGACTGATGCTTGTCCAACTTGAAAATTTTCTTCAAAAGTAGGCTCTCTCGACTATTTGAAAGTTTCCTCAAGATCATAGTCACTAGATGACATATCTAAGCCTCATTCCCATTCATTGGAATTTTTTGATGGACAATATGTTTCAAGTATAGTATCAAATTAGTGTCCAACTAGAGGGAGAATGCAATCTCAACGTAGGTTAGATCCTAGTCCTTTGTCCCTTTGTTTCTTGGGTACTTATTAAGGCTGGATAGTTTCCACAATTCCTTGCTTTTGCAAGCCAAGAAGACCTTTACCATCATATCCCATTTTTTGTAGGAATTTGAAGTCATTTCCATAATTTTCAAGAGGTATCTTAATATTCTCTTGATTTGGTTGTTCCTTTGGGTCCTTAAATAGATTTTTTTTTTTTAAATCATCTTCCATTTCTCCATGTCTGGTAAAAATTGTGGGATCCCATTTAAAAGTAATCATTGTCATAGATTTTGATGATTGTGGTCTTCCATAAGTCTTAGGGGAGTCCATAATTTGTCTAAGATACATGGATTGTTGTAAGCTATATTCTCCCATTCCTTTGTATGTTCCACCTTAGCCTTGATATCAGGTTGCCTGGAAGTAGAAGCTTTTAATGATGTAGGATTGATATAAGATGAAGATGAACTGGCTTCTTGATTTATAGGCATTGTAACTTTGGGCTTAGGATGAATGTTTTTGCAATAGAGATATGGATTTGCATCAGCAAGAATGATAACTTCTATGTTGTTGTGTGGGAATTCGATACATTGATAGTACGTGGAAGGAATTACTCGCATAGCTCATGGATCCAAGGATAACCCAAGAGTATGCTATAGGTGCTCGATCAAGGTCTAAAACTTGGCAAACCACATCTTTCACCATTGGCCCAACTATGATCGGTAAGGTAATTTTTCCTTTGGATGAGCTTGCACTCTTCATCATCACAAGATTTGATTATCTTTTTCTTTGAATCTATAGCCCCTTTAGAGAATCCTAATGCTAGATTTACTTTCAAGGTATAATTTTTTAGACCTACTCTTCCATCTATAAGGACTTGCTTCATTCGATGCTTACGGAAAAAAGTTTCAATATAGAGGGGAGAATTGTGAAGTTGTTGGAGATATGAATCATCTTGTTTGGTAAAGGTAAGGTGATGGGGTGAAGATAAGTGTCCCACCATGGCTTCAAACCGATCCACATTTAGGTTGGTAGGTACAAAAGTTTCTTGTAATGTTTTATCTAGGATAGCCTTATTTGAAGGGGATATACATAAAAAATAAAGAATAGATATATGGTTGGCGTCTTTCCAAGTTTCTCAATAAATTTATACTGATTAGAGGATGAAGCAAGTTTTGACATGGTACCTCATAGAGTGACCTTATCTTGAAAGGTTGTTACATTACATTCAAGGATTTCATCTTTGATAGTTATAGTAGAAACATGATGGTCCATCTCATAAATGTCGTTAATTGTATACGCATAAGAGCCATTGGCTTAATTGGTGTTGGCATTATAAATAGTCTTGGGAAATATTCCTTTATCATGCTTAGGGAAAGGATCCTTAAACATCACTTGTGATCACCCTAAACTTCGATCACACCACTTTCAATTCAAGGTATTGAAGGAGATTCTTAAGCTTATGATGATTTCTATTATTGTGCACTTTGTTTCAATGGTACTCACAAAAGTCATTGTCATTCTACCATGATGGCTTAACCCTTGGCTCAAAAGGTCAATTTTATGGTAAAGTGATGAACTTATTAGTAACCAAAATTTGCAATGTTGACTCAATTGGTTCTCCCAAAGGTGTGTATTTCCTGTGTCATAGGCCTTGTTTACCTTTGGGTATTTACTTAATTTCTTGGTGAACTAGTTCTGATAAAAATCAACAAAGGTTTTGCCATTCTAGCATCCACAACCCCATCATTAACGATATTCTTATTTGTAATAACCCACCATGTTTAACCCAAGAAATTTGATCATTCTTTTTTTTTTGTTTAATTTAATCATTTTTGTGTTTGATTCAATCACATACTCTGGGCATCCATCTATTTGGATTAGGCATTCATGCATCCGGGATGAGCATCTAACCATATGGGTTAGGCATCTGTCCATATGGGACATAAGATTTCATCTATCCAATACGGGATAGGAATCTTAGACTCATCGGGAGACTTAGACTCATCGGGACTATTTAGGTCCTGAGTCACTCACTAAGTACTACAACCTTCTAATAGAAGTGCACCGAGGTCGCCATCCTTAGGAGTAATTAAATAACATAATTCAAGCTTGAATTCTGCCTTAGAATTTGGCTTAAAGCCTCAGGAAGTCAAGCGAATCCATATGAGATTCCTTCCGAGTATGCATTGAATTACTTTTTCCATTTTATTTTACTTATCTTTCAAATTAGGATTCTTACTCAATCCTTCTTCTTACCAAGCCTAGACCCCACCCACAAATGCTTGAGTACTAGGGACAACTCCGTCCCAAGATTGCCTACATACCCGTTTCGGCACAGGATCAAGGTGTAAAATATGTAGTTCAATTTTCTACTCTATGGTTTGATGTAAACTGATTAGTGGGTATGCAACACTTTCTAGGGTCAATGTCCCAAATAGTTTCTCTGTGGTTGCTACCCATGATGGTAGCGCTTTAAGAAAAGGCTCAAGATGGCCTATTGCTTGTGGCCTAAAACAACTAGATCCTAATTACCTATCATAAGCGTCACCCTTGACCAATTTGTCAATCACCAATATCTCTTCAAGATTAAATCAATTTCATAAAATCATTTTACTTAATCAACCCTAAAGGGGGTTTACTATGGTTTAACTCAACGGATGTTAAATCATTTAAAGATTATCTTATTAGATTATCGATCCAAGGGGGATTACCCGCCCCTTGGATTTTAACTTCCAAGTGTCCCTTATTAATCCTCGACAATTTATAGGGATGATGCCACATACGTCGTTGATGTAGCTTTATTAGGCATTAAGTGCAGCAGTTCAACACAACGACATTACCCGTAAGCGTGACATAGAGGCACCGTATATACCGAACGCTACTAGGTTTTGGTTTCCATCTTCCTTTATTTAGTTTTCTAACTATGAGCTATGAAAACATCATACTTGAAAACAATTACTAATTGAACGTGCATAATTTAATTAATTGAAATAACTACTTGATGAATCACATAAAATAAAACCATGCTAAATTATTTATTATTCAAAACTTGAAATATAACTTGCATAACAATGACCATCATGAAACTTGCATATTAATAATTACATGTGTACTTGCATGGAGATGAAAACGTCAATAAATGTAATTAATCTATAAGTAATTTGCATGTTATAAGAATAGTGTAACTTGCATGCATGATTAAGCAATAAAAAAAATAGCGATTAAATTTAGGCATTTGATTCAAATCATATTAATGTGAATTAATTGCTAAATGCCAAATAAGTTCCCCCAATGGATCTTAATAGATTGAATGATTCTAATTATAACATTTGATATAATATAATTTACAATTATAAATTTACTATAGATAAATTAATCGTGAATTTACTACTCAATAATCCCCAATATTTGTAAATTTTTCTAAGTTAAATTTAATCTTAAAGTTTATACTAAGGAAAAATAAAAAAATAAAAAATAACCATTTCTAAATTGCAATTTATACATTTATTTATAAATTGTATTTTATACATTTATATAAAAAAAAAGCCTAAGAAAAAAAATATATATAAAAAAAAGGGTAGGCGAATTGTTTAAGGGTTAGTGGGGAGTGGGGCCCATGGGTCCCATCACCACTGCGGGTCTGCAGAAGCAGGCCTGCAGTGATGAGGGGACCTCGTGGTCCCCTCCACTACCCTATGGCCACTGCTGTGACAGTGATCGCAGGAGAAGTGGAGGGTACCACTTCCCCGGCGGTTACGATAACCGCCTCCCCCATGCATGCCGCCCGATGTTTTTTGAACCAAGTTTCGAAAACATGTTTATTTTTAATTTTTAATTTTTAATCACTTGAAATGTTTAATATATTCATTATTGTTGAATTAAATTTAATGTATATATATATAGTTATACATTCCCAGATTTTTTTTAATGTAAATAAAAAGAGTATTTATGAAAATAAGAATAAAATACAGGAACGAGATGAAATAGAGAGGTTTGCTTCATAAATAATATAGATAATTAAGTTATCACAGAGGTAGGCAAATTGTTTTAAGTTGATTTCACATATATCAGAAAATTAATATTCATAGAGAGAGGGCTTTCTGAGAGAAAAGAATAATATTTTCCACAGTGAATAATGAACACAGTGAGGGTTATATTTTATTTTCAGACTTTTCTGTTCATAGAGAAGTAAGGCTGCTCATAAGGAATTAAAATTTATGATCAAATCTACATTCACAGAGAGGGATTTCTAGAGAAGTAAGATTAAATTAAAGGATGAGATTTTACTTTCAGTTTTCCATTTGAAGAGCCAAAGAAAAGAATTCAAGAGAAGAATAAATATTAAGATTCATATCATTTAATCACACAGGGAAGATTTCTAATCTCAAGAAAAAATTAAAAAAATTAATAATTAAAAAAAAAAAAAAAGGGAAACATGATTTTTGGATAGATCTAAAATCTTTGGAAAAGCAAAAAGAAAGATCATGTGCCTATTTTTCTTAAGGGAAATAAAATAGATAATAAAACTATCTTTTACATGCATTATGTGAAAGAAATTTATCAATATTTATTCCTAAATAAAAAGAGAAGATTTACAATAAAGGAAGATCTAGAACTATATTTTGGATAATACCATTTCTCATAAGTGAATGTGAAATAACAAGAGGAGAACCTAGCTTATTGAGCTTGATGTTGAATCCTCTAGCTATCCTTTGATCCTTCCTTGCAACTTGAGAGAAATCTTTCAAACAACAACTTAAAAATCCTGCAATGAAAATGAGACTACCAAAGAAAATCCTACTTCTAAAAGCTTGGGAAATTTACTTCAAAACATAATCAACTCCCTTCTTTGAAACTTGCATACAATTTTATAAGAAAAATCCCTCGATCCACTACCTAGAGAATTTAATTGAAAAAAGAGATTTTTTTCCAATATTGGATTCATGCGAATTGATTAAAACTTAGTGGAGGAGTTACATGCAAGGTGGTGGAGAATCCTCTAGAAACTTCTAATTCCTCCTACAACATGTGCCATAATTGTGAGTGGAAATAAATAAAATAAAAATAATACTTTTTGAATTATATTCTCCAAGTGTGTGTGTGTGTCTATTTTATTCTTTTATAACATTTATTCAATCATTTTAATTAGTTTAACCAAAAATTATATAATAGAATTGTATCAAATCCAAAGAGTTATAAAGGAGGGTTGTGACATTATTCTTGTTCCAAAAGTGAGGCTTTTCTTATGCTTTTGAATCGTTTTTGTTGTCTCTAAAAAATTGATGAGAACTTGTTCAAAAAGGGCCTTTACAACGGACAAACCTTTCTCAACAACTTCTTGAAATGTGGTCAAGCATAATTTACAAATTTCATACCCAATTTCCTAATTGAGTTTCTATGTGAACATCTCAATCAATTGCTTTTGTGGAACATGGCATCAACATCGACTAGCCAAGCTTCTCCATCTTTGTAAAAGATAAAAAAGAATCCCCATTACATTGTTTGGCGGTATATAAAGTTGTCATTGAGACCTCATACTTAGTTTTGTAAGAGAAGTGTTGAATGAAATTCTTAGCCAAGTCACCCCAAGAACTAATCCCAAGTGGTAATCGTGAAAATCACTACATGGCTTGTCCCCCTAGACTATGAGGGAAGAGGTGAATTAGGTAGTAATCTTCATCAGATACCTATATACAATCATTGAATAATTCTCTAATATATTTCTTAGGATCACCCTTTCCCTTGTACTTGTCAAATTTAGGTACATCAAAATTAGAGGGAAAGGGTGGTATGGGTAGATTCCTATCAAAGGGATAAGGAAAAATATCCTAAAGCATGTAGTTCTTAACAAGAGTATGCATACTAGCCATTTGTTGTTGTAATTCCTTCACTTGTTGTTGCAAATATCATTAGGAGGTGTTGTCTTCCTTCGATTTATCCCTATGTTTGAGCCACTAGGTGGAGGAGGAGGTGGAATGAAGATGTTGTAATGACTACCGAGAGGAGGTACATAACTAGGAATTGGGTACTGGGTGGAGGAATGTTACTATATGGGTCTTTTGGAGGTGGTGGAGGAGGAATGAAATTGTCATATTAACCACCTAGAATATGACCTTGATATTGATTAGAGAACCTTGAATGAGTGTGAGGATCATGAATGTGATTATGATGGGTATTAGAAACATGACCTTGGTTTTTATCATCAAATAAAACATGATGTTGTCTAGTGGGACCATGACCACGACCTTATTTGGTATCTTGACATTAACCTTGGATATGACCATGTTGATGCTCCTTTAATGAAACTATTGGCATTACACTAAATTAAGGTTGCTGAGATTATTGATTAAGAATGATCACTATCTTGATATTATTATTTTGTCATTGATGTCAAGAAATTGATTTTCTAATTCAGTATGATGTTGTCATATCTTAAAGATTATGTTTTGATGAGTATAAAGATGTTGATAAATGACACAGAAAGAGTTATTCAATGGGCAACTATTACCGATTTTGACAATGATGAGATTATGATGTTTTGATATTACTACTATATTTTACCAAGCAGGGAGCCGGTCAATAAATGATAAGTTTATCAGTTACTGAGTATACTGAACAAAAGTAATCGAGATAGAATATCTACCGAGTAAAGTCCAGTATTAACCGAGTTTCAACTAAGCTATAATAGAATGCATTAAATGAGTGATAAACATTATTTACTAAAGGATAAACGATGAGCTGGAGATTTATGGAAGATTGGAATGTCGTGCAAGAAGTTTGTTAAGGATCTACGGCTATGGAAAATTGATAGTCAGATCTACAACATAGATTGTGAGGTTATTACAGAGCACAAGTACCAAGGAAGGTGTAGACGTCTAAAACTGGTCAATGCTTGCAGAATCATACTTTAACATTTGCGCATTGCCTTATTTAGGGTTTTTGCATCGCATTAACATTTCTCCTATGTCACGCACTTGGTTTTTATCATTTGCGAGCATCGAGTCCTTCTTCTGCATTCTTCATTTGTCTCGTTTTCGAATTTGGTCTTGTCGATAGCAATCTTCAGTCATGATTTTGGTCAATCTTATCCTGTCGCATCAATGTGCATGCTCATTTGTCATATTTTGACATCGTCATTTCGACATCATTTTGGACATCGTCAATCCTAATTAGGGTTTTGTCCTCTTATCAATCTTGTCATTTTGCAATTGATTTATTATTGATCGTTGTCATTTTCAATCTTGTCATTTTGCAATCTATTTGTCATCGATCATTGTCGTTCTTGTCATTTTGTGATCGATTTGACATCGATCGTCGTCTTTCTCAATCATGTCAATTTGGATCAATTAGTCATTGTTCCTCGTCAATTGGCGCCTATCAATTTGGTCTCTTTATCAATCTTGGTCAGTTTGTCAACCAATCTCAATCGTTTGTCAGCATTGGTCTTTTATCAAGTCAGAATCATGATCAAATCGATCCTTCAATCATGACCTAATTGTCATCCTTGCATTGCTAGGGTTTCATGATTTAATCATTTAACCTTGTTTGTCCTTTCTCCCTCTAGGATTAATAAATTATTTATTTATCCTAAGTCTTCGTGTCACAATTAAATGTTTATTTAATTGGCTAACTAATTATTCCTCTTTTTGTGAATTAATTAATAAATGACCAATTATTAATTGATTTACCTAATTTCTTCTAATTCCTAATTTCCTAATTTTCATCAATTTCTAATTCCTAATTTTCTCATTTTCTAATTTCCTAATTTCTAATTCATCTATTTTTCAATTCTCTCCTATTTTCCTCCTAATTTCATGGGAATGACATAGCAAATTTGTCATAATTTGTCAATCAATCAATTTTGACATAGCAATTTGTCATAATTATCAATCAATCAATCTTGCATAGAAAGTGCAAATTTGTCATAAATTGTCATAATTGACATTCTTGATTTGAAATTTCCATTCGAATCTCTTCATGCTAATTTGATCTTTTCTCCAATTTGTCTATAAATTGGATGAATTTCTTCAATTTGTCATAATTATCAATCAATCAATCTTGCATAGAAAGTGCAAATTTGTCATAAATTGTCATAATTGACATTCTTGATTTGAAATTTCCATTCGAATCTCTTCATGCTAATTTGATCTTTTCTTCAATTTGTCTATAAATTGGATGAATTTCTTCAATCACACTTTGAGTATTCTTGCACTACTTGTCAATCTTGCTTTCACATTAGGTTTATGCACTTGAAGGTGAGATCCACAAATAAAAGCTATTTGAAGGAGTAAGAAGGACAATGGAGCCACATGAAGGAGATATTCAGATCTGCATTTGGTTTGCTTAGTTTTCAATCTTGAATGTTTTGTTTTCATGTCTTTATTGAGTGTTTTTAGGATTGGTCATTACATTTGAGCTTTCATGGTTGAGCTAAACTAATAATTGATTTGCTTGTGATGATTTCCGAATTCCTAGCTACAAAAGGAATACAAGTTTCAAGGCAAGATGAAACATTTTCAGTTCGAAGGATACAATGAACCTAGTCAAGTTTCATGAACTGATGGCTAAGATTAATCATGGGAAATGTGATTAAGGAGATTAAGGGGTTAGGAATTGTTTATAAATATGGAGGAGATGAAGAACAAAGTATGCGGGCAAATAGAAGCACAATGATGCTACAAAGGTGACTACCGAGTACAGAAGATTGAAGATTTATTTGAAGAACACACTGACAAGACCAGCAGAAGAATAAATAAGCCTTATGAAAAGATTATCTTGAACATATAGAATCTGCTTTAGCATTTCAGATGTAAAGTTGCAGATATATTTTATTACTGCTATTAATTTTTGTAAGTGACAGAAAATCTCTTAACCGAGTGGACCTAACAGTCTTATTTGTAAATCCTCTAACAAGGTGACATTCTAAATGAGTGTTTGAAATCCTCTAACAAGGTCACTTCTAACAAAGTGAAAGATCCTAACAGATCTGAGGGAAATCCCTTAACCGGGTCACATCTAGCAATGTGTATGTATCTTTAACAAGATTTTCTTTTAACCGAGCATACTCTAGAAGAGTATATTTTTCTTGTGGGTCTGGAATCCCACAGTGGTTTTTCCCTATTTGGGTTTCCACGTTAAATCCAGTGTTATGTGTTTTTGATATTTCAAGTTTATAAGTTTATATGTTTGAATGATTTACAATCATATCTAGAAAGGGCTACCGAGGTTGAATATGATGAAATTGTTGGAAAGAAAGTTTATATGATTCACCCCCCCCCCCTCATCTTGCTGACAATTGGTGTAAGAGTTAACAATTGGTATCAGAGCACTCCGAAAGTAAAGTTTAAAGGAACTTGAGACAAGATCCAAAGATGTATAGAAGGGAAGCACCAAAGTTGAGCAAGTCAAGTTTCTCTACATGGAAGAAAAGGATGAAGATGCATCTATCAGGAATTGGAGAATATGCAACATATTATCTGGAAAATGATTACATTGCACCTCTCACCTATCCGATGACAATAGAAGAAATAAGAGAAAAGAAAGAACATACTCAAGCAATGATTGAGATAACATCAACATTGACCAACTCAGAGTTTAACGGTCTAGAAGGTTGTAATGATGCCAAAGCAATGTGGGATAAGCTTGTATCTTTTTATGGTGGAGATGAACATGTTCAAAGAGAAAAAGTAGATAGTTTAAGAGGACAACTTGAATTAAGGTGAGAACATAAATCAATACAACACAAGGTTAAAGGAAATTGTCAATCAAATCAAAGGAGCATGAGGTACTATTGAAGAAAAGGATGTAACAAGTAAGTTGTTAAGAACACTTTTACCTGCTTATGCTATTAGAGTCTCTACAATTAATGAATTGAGATCTGTACCAAACATGCCAGTCTCTCTGGATGCTACTATCGGTAAGCTACATGCATTTGAGTTAAGTAATTTTGATAATAGTGGATCCTCGGTAAACAAAGTTGAATATGCTTTTAGTTCTTTTCATATTAGTGAATCTGATGATTACAATGATATAATGTATAAGTATGCTGGAGGAGATTCCAGTGGAGCAAGTGAGAGATTTCAAAAAACCATGGAAGAAGTACACAAACTATATGAGGAAATCAGAAAGCAAGAAGAGTTTGAAGTACTATTAGCCAGAAGGTTACCGAGAGGAAAAGGTAAGTATAAAGGAAAGTTACCTTTAAAATGTTTTAACTGTGATAAGATTGGACATATGGCTTCAAACTGTCCTGACAAAGAATCTAGAGAAAAGAGAGAATACTGAGAAGACAGACAGAAAGACATCCATTACAGAGGACATCGAGAATTCAGAAGAAGAGATAGAAAGACATGCCTAGTAGTTGATGAGGAATCCAATGATGATAAATTTGATGGGATTGAGACAGAGGAAGTTGTTTATGTGGCTATCAAAGATGGATCAAATGAAGAAAGGTATGAAGAAAAATCCTTAATATCACACATAAATAATAATGATTCTTGGATCATAGATAGTGGATGCTCACATCACATGACAGGAGATAAACACAAGTTTGTTAAATTAGAAGATTATGATGGAGGTTATGTAAGATTTGGTAATGATGCACCATGTCCTGTTAAAGGTAAAGGATCTATCACACTTCTTGACAATGCTAAATGTGATGATGTATATTGGGTTGAAGGTCTGAAATACTATTTTTTGAGTGTAACACAACTAAACAATATAGGATACCGAATAGAATTTCAGAAAGGAATTGTCAAACTTCATGACAAGCATGGAAAGTTAGCTGCTACTGGGACTCAAACAAGAGGTAACACATTTCAACTTGACTCAACTTGGAACAAATGTCTGTATGAAAAAATAGAAGATACCTGGTTATGACATAAAAGGTTTTGTCATGTAAATTTTGATAATCTGATCAAAATAAGTAATAAGCACCCAGTAAGAGGTCTACCGAACTTGGAAAAACCTGTGAATGCTATATGCAGAGGATGCCAGATGGGTAAGATGACAAAATCAAGCTTTACAAGTAAGTCTTACACTTCTAAAGGAATTATAGATCCTATACATATTGATCTTTGTGGTCCTATGAAAGTTCAAAGTTATTATGGTGACAAATACTTCATATTATTTGTGGATGATTACTCAAGGATGATGCCAGTTATGTTTCTAAAAGAGAAATCATAAGCTTTTCAAATGTTTAAATGGTATAAGGAAAGAGTTGAAAAAGAAACAGGAAGACAGTTGAAATGTCTTAGATCTGATAGAGGAGGAGAATTCATTTCAGATGAATTTAACTTATTTTGCAATGATCATGGTATAAAGAGACAAGTGTCTACACCAAGGACACCACAACAAAATCGAATAGTTGAGAGAAGAAACAGATCAATTGTAGATTGTGCCAGAACGTTGATGATAGAAAAGAAAGTACCCCAAACATTTTGGAGAGAAAAAATAAGCGCTGTTGTTTACACCCTAAACCGAGTACAACTGAAGAAATGAACTATGAAGACTCCTTATGAAATCTGGTATGACAAGAAACCAAATGTAAGTTATTTTAAGATATTTGGTAGTAAATGTTATGTTCACAAAGATGACACGAATGGAAAATTTGATCCGAAGAGTGAGGAAGGAACATTTCTTGGTTATTCCTCTAGGAGTAAAGCATTTAAATGTCTGATCAAATCATCTAACAAAACTGTGGAAAGTGCAAATGTGAAAATTGATGAATTTGCATAAAGGAATGATGAAGGAAACTCTAAAGAACTAGAAGATTATGAAGAGTTCGTATATGTTCAACTGAGAGGTCTTACCGAGCAAGCAAATGTAGAAATGTTCAATTACCGAGTGATGAAGAAGATCATACCAAGCCTACAGATCCAATAGATCATATAGAACCGACAGAGCCTAGCGAGCCTATATTAGCAAAATATGTCAGAAGGAATCATACATCAAGTCAGATTATAGGAGATAAGGATGATCTAGTAATGACAAGGAACAAACTGAGACAGAACACATGTCTGATATCCGAATTTGAACCGAGAATAGTAAAAGAAGCATTAAGCAATGAATATTGGGTGAATGCTATGAAAGAAGAGATTGAACAAATCAAGAAAAATGAAACATGGACATTGGTCTCAAAACCAAAAGAGAAAAATGTAATCGGTACAAAGTGGATTTTTCAGAAACAAACTAAATGAAAAAGGTGAAGTCATTAGGAACAAAGCAAGACTAGTTTGCAAAGGTTATGCTCAAGAAGAAGGAATAGATTGTGGGGAGACTTTTGCACCTGTGGCTAGACTTGAAGGAGTAAGAACATTGTTGGCATATGTTGCTTACAAAAATTTCAAGGTATATCAAATGGACGTTAAATCTACATTTTTGAATGGTATACTAGAAGAAGAAGTTTATATAGAACAGCCTGAAGGATTTATTGAAGAGAAGAATAAAAATCAGGTATGCAAGTTAAACAAAGCTTTATATGGTTTAAAGAAAGCACCTCGAGCATGGTATGAAAGATAGCACTCATACTTAATCAGGATTGGTTTTATGAGGACTAGTGAAAATAGCAACATGCATATGAAGAATGATGAGGATAATGGAATATTGATTTCAGCCATATTTGTTGATGATATTATTTTTTGTGGCAATGTCTCTTTATATAAGAATTTTGGAAATGAAATGTGCAAATAATTTGAGATGTCATTAATCAAATAGATAAAGTATTTTATAGGTTTACAGATACTGCAAATGAAAAATGGGATTTTCATTACTCAATCCAAGTATATAAAGGAAATCTTGAAGAAATTTGGAATGGAGGATTCTAAACCTGTAAGTACTCCTATGACTACTAATTGTAAACTATCAAAGAATGATGAATCTGCATCTGTAGATGAGACACTTTATCGATCTATGATTGGAAAGCTGCAATATGTAGTTCATAGCAGACCGGATATAGCACATGCAGTAGGGATAACTGCAAGATTTTCAGCAGATCCCAAAGAAACTCATATGACAACAATCAAGAGAATTTTCAGATACTTAAGAGGCATTGAAGATTATGGATTATTTTATGAAAAGAAGAATGATTTTGACTTAAAAGTCTATACTGATGCTGATTGGGTAGGAAACATTGATGACCAGAAAAGCACAAGTGGTGGAGCTTTCTTTTTGGGAGAAAGACTAGTTAGTTGGCTTAGCAAGAAACAAGGATGCATTTCACAGTCAACAGTTGCAGCTGAATATGTAATTGTACCAATATAGCATGGATCAAACAACTGTTGGAAGGTATAACTGAGAAAGTTACCAAGCCAGTAACTATATTTTATGATAATACAAGTGCTATTAACATTTCAAAGAATCCAGTAATGCACTCTAAGACAAAGCATATATCAATAAAGTATCATTATCTTAGAGAAGAAGTTCAAGAAAAGAAAGTTGTGCTGGAATATGTTAGCACAAAAGAACAATTGGCAGATATTTTCACAAAGCCACTACCAAAGGACACTTTTGAGTATCTTTGAAGTAAGTTAGGGGTCCTACCCCTATCTAGTACTCACTGACAGAATTCGGTGAAAGCATCAATTTTATGACTTTATAGAATATTATTTATGAGTTGATGCTAATTTACACACTTTAGGATGTTGTCTAAAGTTGTGCAGGAAATAATAAATGAAGACAAACTGCTTTGACCGAGACTAAGATGATATATTTGTACATGTTTTACCAGCCGACAACATACTTCATAGTGGGACTAATCATTGATAAAGTCTTACTTTTGGCATTGTTGTCAAAGGGGGAGAAGACTACTGAGTAGAAAACCAAGCAAGGGGGAGAAGTCTACCAAAGAAAGAAGACTATTGAGAAAGGGAGAAGATTTGAATCAAAGTTTTACAGCTCAAGGATAACAGGTGATGATCAACCACAGTTCGAATCAATTGAAGAAATCAAGTTGGAAGTTGTTATTGCCATCAATGCTAAAAGGGGAGATTGTTGGCATTACAATAAATTAAGGTTGTTGAGATTATTGATTAAGAATGATCACTATCTTGATATTATTATTTTGTCATTGATGTCAAGCAATTGATTTTCTAATTCAATATGATGTTGTCATATCTTAAAGATTATGTTTTCATGAGTATAAAGATGTCAGTAAATGACACAAAAAGAGTTATTCAATGGGAAACTATTACCAAGTTTGACAATGATGAGATTATGATGTTTTGATATTACTACTCTATTTTACCGAGCAGGGATCCAGTCGGTAAATGATAAGTTTATCAGTTACCGAGTATACTGAACAGAAGTAATCGAGATAGAATATCTAACGAGTAAAGTCCAGTATTAACCAAGTTTCAACCGAGCTATAACAAAATGCATTAAATGAGTGATAAACATTATTTAATGAAGGATAAACGATGAGCTAGAGATTTATGGAAGATTGGAATGTCGTGCAAGAAGTTTGTTAAGGATCTACGGCTATGGAAAATTGATAGTCAGATCTACAACACAGATTGTGGGGTTATTATAGAGCACAAGTACCAAGGAAGAAATACAAGTTTCAAGGCAAGATGAAATGTTTTCAGTTCGAAGGATATAATGAACCTAGTCAAGTTTGATGAACTGATAGCTAAGATTAATCATGGGAAATGTGATTAAGGAGATTAAGCGGTTAGGAATTGTTTATAAATATGGAGGAGATGAAGAACAAAGTATGCGGGCAAATAGAAGCACAATGATGCTACAAAGGTGACTACCGAGTACAGAAGATTGAAGATTTGTTTGAAGAACATAGTGACAAGCCCAACAGAAGAATAAACAAGCCTTATGAAAATATTATCTTGAACATATAGAATCTGCTTTAGCATTTCAGATGTAAAGTTGCAAATATATTTTATTACTGTTATTTATTTTTGTAAGTGACAAAATCTCTTAACCGAGTGGACCTAATAGTCTTATTTGTAAATCCTTTGACAAGGTGACATTCTGAATGAGTGTTTGAAATCCTCTAACAAGGTCACTTCTAACAAAGTGCAAGATCCTAACAGATCTGAGGGAAATCCCTTAACCGGGTCACATCTAGCAATGTGTATGTATCTTTAACAGGATTTTCTTTTAACTAAGCATACTCTAGAAGAGTATATTTTTCTTGTGGGTCTGAAATCCCACAGTGTTTTTTCCCTATTTGGGTTTCCATGTTAAATCCAGTGTTATGTGTTTTTGATATTTCAAGTTTATATGTTTATATGTTTGAATGATTTACAGTCATATCTAGAAAGGGCTACCGAGGTTGAATCTGATGAAATTGTTGAAAAGTAAGTTTATTTGATTCACCCCCCCCCCCATCTCATCTTGCTAACAATTGGTGTAAGAGTTAACAGAAACATGAGATTGTTTAGTGAAAGTACGAACATGAGCATGACCTTGGTTTGTATCATGATGTCGATCTTAGTGTTGGTCATTACTATGTGTATTGGTAATTCTTCAACTATGAAGGTCACCAGTATGATATTGCTCATGGGTTTATCAAGTACACATTTGGATATGGATGTCTAGTTTTTCCAAAAGGCATGAAGGTGACTCAAACACTTGGGTATCTCTATGTCTATTTCTACTAGCATCGATACCATCTTGGTTGACCTCCAAAAGTTGAGAAACATCAAAATCGGGAGGTAACTTGACACCATCTTGAGAAATCATTAAGAAATAAAATTGTGGATCCTTGCATAAGATTGTCTCAAGCAACTTGTTGAATTTTGAGTTGGACAATAATTTTGAATCTCTATTGAGGTTAAGGACTCATCATCCGAATATTGCTCACTACTACATATTTTGAAATTCCTAGTGTTGTAAAACTCTTATTCATCATAAGTGTAAGTATCCATGTCTTGAGATCTTTAAGCTTCCTAGGCTTCTCTTTTGAGTATTTGGGCACTACTTTCAATCATATAAGAGCCAAGTTTGACTTGGGGGAACGGAAAGATAATCAAGAGGTAATGATGGGGCAAATATATGACAACGACCAAAAGTCATGAGTTTTCCTTGTAAAGGTCCTAAAATGAAGTTCCAAATGATGATAGAATTAGGATTATGATAGATATCCATGAATCGATAACTCAAGCAAGATATGACTTCTTGCGACATGAAAAATTCCAAGGTAAGGTATTCTAACTCAAGAGACTATAATGGTGTCCTACTTGAAGATGATAGATCTAAGCAAGAGACCACTTAGTGATATCAAAGTTTGATGGAAGGTAGTGAGGACAAGAATATAACTTTGAACTTTTGGCAAGCTTGGTGTTTTGGATGAATGAGGGTTTGAAAGAACTAAAAATAGAAAGGTAGAAATGCTGACCTGATGGTTGACTGGCTAGGAATCCTAAGGAATTAGTTGGGAAACTCTGTCAATCTCTTTAAACAAATACGTAGAAAGATACTAGGGATGCGATGATATATGCCACAAATGTGTTTTTAAGATCTAAACACACAATAATATTGTCCAAATATGTATTTTTGCATAAAAATAGACATGACAATAGATGCCTGGAACACAACAAGATGTGCCACAGGACGTGGCAAGATGTCTCAGAGATGTAATGGAAAGTGCCACAAATGTAGCAAGATGTCTTAGAGACATGTTTCTGGGGAATTGTTTTTTGCCTAATGCCTGTCCAAGTATAAATTTATTTTTCGGTATTGAATGTGAAAAAATCTAATTCTTTGATGATCATTGCACTGGCAAGAAAACACTGCAAAAAAGAAGACATAATTGTTGTTATGTGATTAATGATAACAAGGGTATGGCCTACAATCCTCAAAGCCCAAATTTCCATTGATCTTATCACAAAAGAAGACACACCAAAAATGGGCTATTCATAAGGTCAATGTCCAATGGTAGAAAACTCAGCCCCACACTTGGAGTCTCCTTAAAATTAAAAGTGCAACAACTTAAGGGGTGCTTCACAACCTTATCTTTACGAGAGACAACAGGCAGGGGCCTCCAAGACATTATTAAAAATAAATTAAATAAATAATAAATATTTTTTTAATTAAAGGAGTATTATATAGGTGTCTACAATTTGTAGTTTGCATGGTGTTGTCATTAATATCACACTTGTGTGTATTAATGACATAGGTAAAGAGGAAGTTGTAGTTGCTCAATTGTGTTTTTAGTACAATTGTGGTCATTTTTGTTAATCTAATTATTAATTGGTATGTGTGATCTGAAAATGAGAGTTCAGATATTGTTATGATGTCTAGTTGTAATATTTAGTGAGTATGTGGTATTTCTAAAAGGTGGTAGTAAAGGAAGTTGAAATATGCAAGAAAGAGTATTTAAAGTCCTTATGGGAGAATGCTCTGCATTCCTCTTCTTTTGAAGAGGATAACTTGCAGTTTTGGATTTAATGCGTATTTTTGTGGATGTTGTAGTATTATATTTCTAGGTCCTTAGTAGTTTGAATGTTGAAGTTGGTTGTTGTAGTTTGTTAATAGTGAGGTTGTTTATTAAGACTACTCCAAAGAATGATCTGCATCACTCTGCAGTGTTGGTTCAAGTTTTCTAGCTTAGAGGGCATGTTCTTATTGCTCATGCAATGTTATAGTTCAAAATTCAAGTGTTGGTTTTCTCTGCAACTAAAGTTATGTTGTTTTATTGTTTGGCGCTATCTGTTGTATTGGTCTCTAGTCGACTTAGTTGGTTTATCTTATTCAGATCATACTCTTTTGGTCTGGATATTGATTGGAGGTTGAGTTAAAGTGTTGTTATGGGTTTTCTTGGGGAGTGTGAAGATACATATTAAGTTATTTGCATTAGAAAATTATTTTGGGTTGATTGGCTAAGGTGCTTTATTGTTTATCTACATGTTACGTTTGATGTTGACTTTGAAGGATGTGTTGGTATGTGTAGTTTGTTGGAATCAACTTAGGAAGACATGTTGTGATGTATTGTGGTCCCCTTTATCTCCTAAAGTGGACCACATTTAGTGAAATACTTCATGGTGGCTGACTTTGTGTAATTTATGTTTGTGTGTGGTTGATGCATTTGAGTGTGTTGATGAATAAGTTGATCTATGTAGATGTGCAAGTGCGTGAATTGAGGTGTGGATTGGTTGAGGATAATGTAGAAGTACATGTGTTGAAGGAAAAAGTGTGAATAGAAACTTGTGATGTATTTATGATAAGGAGATTCTACTCAGATTCAATTCATCTTTTCTCAATGTTTGTCAAAAAGTATCGAGTCCTTTTGGTAGCTTGGCAGATTTGTATCTTGCTCTAGGATCGTGCATCTCAATAATATATGTCCAATGTATCTTTCCCTAAGGTTGTGTGACTTACCCTACAATTCCAAATCAAGAGTACCGAGCTTCCTTGGTGTTGTGCCTAAAATATTGTATTCAATCACTTATATTGTGAGTGTGATTATCACTATGGTTTTTCCCACATTAGGTTTCCCATGTAAAATTTTGGTGTTAATCATTTAATCTTTCATTGATGTTTAGTTGGTTAATGATAATTGATAAGTATTTATGACTAAAGAAATTTAAAAGGATTTGGATAAGACTATTTCACCCCCCCTCTTAGTCTTGTGGTGTTTAAACAACTAGTATTAGAGAAAGGTTCCTCTAAGTAAATCTTAACCACTTGAGAAGCTCTAGGATGGTGTAGGAAGATAGTTACAAAAGTACCAAATTTTAATGACATGAATTATTCCTTTTGGAAGGCACATATGGAATATAATTTAAATTCTCCATCACTCGGAATAGGAGATATTATTAATAGTAGTTATACTAACTAGTGGTCCCTCTACTTTGGATGAGATCGATGAGCATGAGAATAATACCAAGGAAAGAAATGCAATTTTCAGTAGTTTGAGTGACTCAGAGTTATTGAAGTTCATGGGTTGTAAATCTGTAGAACAAATTTGGGATAAGTTAAGAAAGATTTATGAAGGAGATCTAAAGATCAAGCAAGTCTAGATGCATAATCTAAAGTATAAATGTGAGACAATGAGGATGTCTGAAGATGAGATCATTGAAGGTAACTTGCACTGAGTGAATAAGATAGTAAGTGCAATTGGAGGTGTTGGTGGAGCACTAGGAGAAACTAAATTTGTGAAAAAAGTAATGAGGACACTACCTAGATCCTATAATCCTAACCCTAAGTGAGAAAATTTCCTATCTTTGCGATAAAAGAGTTAAATTTAGTGATCAAACTTAATAGAGCATGAAGATTTAAATTTTTGTCAAGGTGAGGCTCCATGAAGGATAGGTTGTTGATTAATAGACCTTGATTTTGAATGCATGACTCATGGATTAGGAAGAGACACAAAGCTCATCGCAAAAAAACCAATAACATGCTCTTCATTAGTTACAAATTTTAAATTATCATTTTGTGAAACTGACTCATCTCACTTATTGTAATTAAAATTTATAATTTTAATCCGATTTATAGAAAAGCTAGGTAAATCCTAACTTGTTCCCAACAAGTAGTTGTAAAAGCTGATCACTTAGATAGTTATGAGTAGTAATTACTAAGGTAGCTGGGAGAAATAATTACCTAGGTAGTTATGAAAAGTGATTACTTAGGTAGTTACAAAAAGTAGTTACAAGCTAGTTATCAAAGAGCTAGTGTATAAATACAATGCTAATTAAAATGTAAAGGGGACTTTTATAGAGGGGAAATTTTGGAGAAATTCTTAGAGAGATACATTGACGACTTTTGTGTTTACACTTTGTACAAAAGGGTTCTTGAGATTGCATAATTCCATGGAAACAATAAAGAATGTATTTAGCTCGAATGTTCTAGATAAATTTTCAAGTTATTATTACTAATTTTTTGTATGTCAACTTAGTGATATCTTTTGTCTACGTGAAAATCACATCTATTAAATTTCTTATAATCCATGTAGTTGATCTTATGAAGTACATTTAGGATTTGGTATCTTAATTTGAATGTGTTGGAGTTACTAATCTCTTCATATATTGAGATGTTTCATGCTTCTTTCATTTTCATTGCATAGAAAAACATACTTTATCATGAAAATACCTTTGCAATTATTATCAGTGAAATCCTATTTAGTATTTGTAGGTTTTCCTGTAGGGTTTTTGTTATTAATCTTCCTTTAGTTTTGTCTTAACTCCTTTAATAATTTCAAGTTAAACATACACAAAACCCATAAAAACCCCATCATACGAGAGAGTTGTGCCTCTCAAAAATAGAGGAATCTTGCTATTTCACAATGATCTCTCCAACTATTAGAATGATTGTCACTTCTCTTTGGGAAAACAGTGTCAGTTTTGGAGAATCAATCACAGTGAAAAATTGGTTTACCGATAGGATCAATTTGCACTCAAATGCAAACTTACCATAAACAGTAACCCTACATAATTGTAAGGTTTAAATGCCATTTTAAAAATATGTATGGATGATATTATGAAAAAGAAGAAGAAATATATAATGTTTAGTTCTACATTTCACCCACAAACTAATGGACAAACGAAGGTAGTATATTAATGTTTGAGCAACTTGATGAGATGTCCGGTGGGAGACAAGATAGAAAATTGGGACATGATCCTAACACAAGAAAATTTTGCATACAATAACTCAATAAACATCATTACAAGGAGAAAACCATTTGAGATTTTGATTGGGGTGCACCCCACAAGAGTTGCAAAACTCAGATTTACCAATATAGAAGGAAAAGGGAGTGTAGAAGTAGATGAATTTAGAAACTAAATGAAATGTTACAATTCATATTAAAGTTGGGAAACACTAATAGATAATGAATCAAAAATAAAAAGGTTAAGTACATGAGAGAAGGAGACACAAAGAGTTCCTAGTTGGTGATGAATTTAAGGTAAATCTCAAGAAGGAGAGATTCCTACTAGGCATATACAACAAACTCAAGATAAATAAGTTTGGTCCATGAAGAATTCTCAAAATTTTTGACTCAAGTATCACCCTTGAAGTTAAGTTACCAAATGTAATTGACATATCACCCATATTCAACACTGTAGATCTTCATTAGTATGATTAGAGACATTTAAGAAGAGACAATATAGAAGTTTCTTTCAAGGAGCAACTACCACAATACCAACAAGAGTAGATAGAATAGATGTTCGACAACAAAGTTGAGCATAATACCAAAAATTGATGGTACATGGAATACCTAGTGAAGGAGAGAGGAATACTAGTAGAAGACTCATCATGGGTTTCACAAGTAGAGATGGAATGCCTTGGATTTTATCCACAATTGGTAAAGTGCATGACTCACTTATCAAATAACCTTGGGTGTCTGATGCAGGGGCATCCCAAAAAATTTAATGTGATCTATTGTATTACAATCATTTGGCTTGGAACAAGAAACCAAACATATATGACACCATTTGAACAACATATTCAAGTATCAAGACATTTGGGTCAATTTTTAAAAAGATATCACTAAAAAAAGATTGTAGTACAAATAAAATATCATATAGTTTATCAAGTGACACATGCAAAACCTTTTTGTACCTTCCAACATCAAATCTAACATATCACACAATAGATAGTGACCAATGAAACCTCCAAATGGGACCCTAGCCTAATTTATTAGTTCTTTGAGCTTCATCATCAAGATTAAGTCAACCTACATATTTCATGAAGCATCGAGTGTTGGGTCACCTTTTAATTGACACAAATAATTACTAAGGCTTAGAATGAATATATAAACATCTATTCCATTTAAGAGAAAGTAGTTAGGAATCTAGAGAGATAGTAGTCACTGAGCAAGTTAGGAGTCAACAAGTTAGTGAGTTAGTAACAAGAGTGTTATCCTGAATTCCATATTTGCATGTAAGCTTGCAATTAGCTTATGGTGGCTTGTGGCCAATCTGTAATCTATACTTAGAAAGCAAATAAAAATTCTATAATCATTCTACTATATGAATCGATGATATTTCATGGTGTTAAGACATTTTTGTTGTGTGTAAATCTAGGCTACATGGTTTGATAGTCCTATCTTTAAAACCTTCCTCTGTTTCTGCATTAATTACTAAAAGGTCTTATGCATTTTTTAACGAAATGTGAAAGGTAAAATAATGAAAAGCCCAAACAAACATCAACGGGTAGTATGGAACAAATAACTCTATGGTTGAATTAAAATAACAATTAGCAAAGGAGTCAAGATAAGGAAAATGAAGGCTAAAAAGAAATGAATTAAAGGAGTAAAGTTGCATGAAGATAGTTTGAAACCAAAATAGTCCAAGGAGCAATACATAACCTCACTCTTGTTATCCTTGAACAAATCCTTCTTAGTTGATCTCCTTTTTCAAATGTTATTCTTGATTTTGAAAGACTTGTAGAACTGCATGACTTCCTCTCTCTCTCGACACCCTATCCCCTTTATCATATAAGAATGAGCTATTAGCAAAATTACCTTTACCATTTTCTACAATTTATATCAAGTTTGATATATCTCAAAATATTGGCTTGATGTACTAAGTAAAAACATGAAATGAATATATTAAGAGTTTTTTCTTAGTGGTTCAACAACTAGATTGCTTATATTGGAGTATGCGTGTAAAGCAAAAGTTGTCATTTGCCTAAGCTACCACAAGTAGGGGCTAAAGATCTCCTAGGATCAAACTTACTTCAATCTCACTTTTGAGGGATTTGAATCTTGGTGGATGGTATGATCAAAGAACATAATATTATTCTTACTAATCGAACTACAAGTCTTTCATTACTATAAGTTATTTGAAGTGAGTAAGGTCTTTGAAATGAGCATATGCCATACATTGTCTACTCTTTTGAGCCCCTATAATGAACACGATGATAGAGGGTTGATAATTGACTTATGGACACCTAAAACATCGATATGTATTACATGAGATAAGATGAAATTGTTTGTGGTTTGACCCTTTTGGTTTGACTAGTCTTTGGATGGTGTTTCTTTGAAACAACTCAATTTAATCTTTTTACAATAGTGTATAATATTACATTCTATTGGACCTATTTTTTTTAATGATCAAACAATCCATTATAATTTAGAGGTCATTCAGACCCAAAAGTAAATATCTTTTTTTCATATTTCTATGAAGTAAAATTAACGTCTGATATTAAACTATTTGTTTTTAGTAAGCTAGGAACTTGCCCATTTGTGTCTACAAGGTGGACGAGACAATAGAATAATATGTGCTTTATTCCCTTCCTAATCCGCTTAAGCAGAATTTCACCCTGATTTCGTCCCTCTAAGATGAAAACTCGCCTGGAAGAGATAGTAAGGTTACTTTCAGGAGTCTATTAAATTCAAAGCGAGGACACGTCCAGTCAATTTTAATGTTGGTCGTCGTAGTCAATTTTTAAGTTACTTCTACAGCTCATACACATAATATTGTCCGCAACGCTATGGTACACCACTTCCGTGTTTCACATTAGGTAGGAAAAAGGGTGCACCATTCCATTATCAACAGAAAAAAATTAAAGGACAAGTTCATCTTTTACATAAAGATGCATCTATTCTGTAGACTATTTTGATAAAAGAATAATGTATAATATATAATTAAATATTAATCATAAATAAAAATTTGTCATGGTTTCGTGAAAATAATTAGATAGGAAAAGTGTTTAGAGTTTTGTTTGTTGTGGATGTTTAGTTACTTGGTTAAGTTAGCTATTGAAGTGAAAAGAGGGGTTGGTTGAGTATATTTGTGAGTGTTAATTAGTGGTTTTTAAAAAAATGTGCCAATTCAAATGTGTTTTGTACTTACTTTACTACTTATATCAAAGTTGCATGTGACAAGCAAAATAAAGGCAAAATCTTATTGTTATTTTCCTCATGTTGATCATATTTGTACTCATCTTTTTGAAAAATCTAGCAAATTAAAAAAAAAAATAGTGATCGAAAAGAAAATCCATATGTTAGATGATGATGCATTACATCCTCTTACATGCTTTCTAAGTTTTGTGTCATTGATCACTCAAAGTAAAGTTGCTTGCTTTCATAAAAGAAACATCTTCAATATAAGTAAATAATAACAATATATTATTATGACCTTCAAATATAAACCTTTACAAATTTAAAAAAATTATATTTAATGAATTCTAAATTGCATATACTCTAACCAAATATTTAGAAAATGTATGTTAAAAACTTAAAATCTATTTTATATCACTAGTTCACCTCTAAGATCACATTCTTGATCGTCAGTAATCAAATGTGTATAGAAGCCGTCTCTAGTTAATCATGACTTAGAATTAGAATTAGAATTAATCATGACCGCTTTTCTGCTTCTCGAGATTCCCTCAAATTTCGGTTGATTAATTTCCCCAAAAAAAACGCTTTTCGCCGAAACAGCCGAAAGTCGTGAAGTTTAAAATTATTTTAAATTTGCAGAAAGTGCAAGTGCAAGTGCAAGGTAATGACACAAACTTATTAAAGACGTTTGGTTAATTGCTAAATCATTGACCCGTTGACCGGCAGGAAGTATAAGAAGAGCCTTTCCCACCCAAACAATAACAAACCACAATCTGCGTTTTCCTGCATCCCAAATAGAATGGCCATCCCTTCACACAAGCTGTTTTTAGTTTTCATGTCTCTTTTGCTTGTCTTCCTTTTCCTCTCTCCACGCTCTTCTTTTTCCCATCCATTACTCTCGACCAGCTGTCTTTCCCATGAATCCCAGGCTCTCCTTCGTTTCAAAGATGCCCTCAATATTTCACTGACTTCATCATGGTTCAATCTGACTTCGTGGGTGAATGGAACAGACTGTTGCACGAACTGGACAGGCATCTCCTGTGACAATCACACCAACCACGTTGTCTCTCTTGACATAACCTATCTCTTTGCTGAAGGCGTGATATCTGAGAGCCTGTGCCAACTTCGTTTTCTCACATCACTCACTGTTAGGGAAATCTCTCTTACATCAGGTACTGTCTTTCCTCCCTGTTTGAGAAATCTCTCTTATATTCGCTATTTAGATTTATCTAGAAATAACTTTACTGGGATGATTCCCCCTTTCGTTTGTTCTCTCACCCGTCTTACATATCTTGATCTCTCATGGAATAACTTCAATGGAAGCATACCCTCCTGCCTTGGCAATCTTTCTTCTTTAACTGAACTTGACCTTTCTGACAACCAGCTTAGTGGAAGCATACCTGCTTCTCTTGGAAGCCTTTTTTCTTTAACTAAACTTCACCTTTCTTACAACCAGCTTAGTGGAAGCATACCTGCTTCTCTTGGAAGCCTTTTTTCTTTAACTAAACTTCACCTTTCTTACAACCAGCTTAGTGGAAGCATACCTGCTTCTCTTGGAAGTCTCTCTTTGTTGAGAAGCTTATATCTTTCTAACAATGAACTGAGGGGGAACATTCCAGATTCTTTAGGCAATCTTTCTTTACTCCAGGTGTTGGATGGTGTTAGCAATCGTTTCAATGAAACCATCTCTTCTTCCTCACTTCCACCTTCTTTAGTTGCATTACGCCTGTCACTAAACCACCACCAGTTGATTTCAGAAACTTTCTTTCACAAGCTTACAAGGTTAAGTTCTTTGTATTTATCTGATTGTGTGCTAAATATTAGCACAATCTGGATTCCATCCTTTCAATTATATGAGTTGTCTTTAATGTCATGTACAATTGATGGTGAATTTCCACCTTGGATCTCAACACAATTCTCACTTGAAAATTTGAAATTAACAAATGCTAGTCTTGTGGGTGTAATTCCCTCTTGGCTATGGGAAACCAGTCCTCAGTTGCAATATTTAAATCTATCAGGAAATCATCTAGAAGGAAGCCTATCCTCAAATCATTCAATATGCACACAACTTTCAGAGTTAGATGTGTCAAGAAATGGACTGAGTGGATGCATCCCATCAATATGGCCTTCCAGTATTTCAATATTGTTGCTTAATGACAATTTATTCAGTGGCAAGATTCCTTTAAGCCTGGGCAAATTATCTCAACTCAAAATGTTAAATCTTGCATACAATTTATTTAGTGGCAATATTCCTTATAGCCTGGGAAAATTATTTCAACTCCAGTTTTTAAATCTTGCAAACAACAAAATAAGTGGAATGATCCCTGCAAGCTTGTCCAATTGCTCTTCTCTCATTGTCTTAAATTTGGGAAACAACAGTTTGAAGGGAAGCTTACCATATGAATTTAGTAGACTAACGCAATTAAAGTCATTAGTTGTTCATGGTAATATCCTGAATGGATCTTTTCCACTTTCAATATCAAATTGTTCATTTTTACAAGTTCTTGATATTGGGAACAACTTTTTTGGAGGTGAAATGCCACCAACAATTGGAAATTTTTACTTTCTAAGAGTATTGGTGATGAAGAAAAACAATTTTACAGGGAATATTCCTTCAGCCATAGGCCATCTAATATACCTTCAGATCTTGCTCCTTTCTTCCAATCATTTCTCAGGTTTAATTCCACACACAATTGTATCATTGCAAGCAATGACAATAGAAGACCAAGATGGTATTGTATTGTCCAATTTTTATTATAGGCAAATATATCGGGATGGATTGGATATGACTTCAAAGGGTAGAGATGAGCACTACACATATATTCTTTCCACTCTCACAGCCATGGATCTATCCAATAATGAATTGGAGGGAGGAATTCCTTTTGATTTCGGGAATTTAAAGGGGTTAAGGTTTTTGAACCTTTCAATGAACAATTTGAATGGGACCATTCCAAGTAGTTTGGGAGAAATGGGTCAGCTAGAGTCATTAGACCTTTCAAGAAATAATTTTTTTGGAAAAATCCCTATGGAGTTTATATCTCTTAACTCTTTAGGTTTCCTAAAATTATCAAACAACCACCTTTCAGGAAGTATACCCCAAGGAACACAGATGAGTACATTTGCAGAATCCTCTTATTCAGGAAATCCTAATTTATGGGGTTGTCCCCTACCCAAAAATTGTTCTTGGCCACAATATATTCCTCGTCCTCCTGAAGTTTCAATTAACAAAGAAAAGAAAAGCACTAAATATCCTTTGTATGGAATAGCATTAGGATTGTCATATGGAGTAGCATTTGGAGGAATAGTGTCACTGATCTTGATAAAAATGAGTTGGAAAAGGAAATATTTCAATAAAGTTGATGCAATCCTAAAAATTGTGTTTCCATGGATGAAGGACTTGACACTATAAAGGGCTACATCTGTAAAAGGTAAGTTATTATTTTTTCTTTGAAGTAATTGTCCTTATTTAAAATATTACAAAGTTCAAATTTAAATAGAAATTAGTACATAGATTTTTAGACAAATCCTCATTGGTTATTTTGTCTATTACATGTGGATTATTTGTACCACTTTTAAATTTAATAATGAAATCCTTTTATTGTTCTAAATATGTGTACATGAATTTACTTTTGCTAAGGAACAGTTTTTGGTGTATTCTCCTTATTGAAGGCAAAAAACACATTATTGGTGGCTTCACCCAGCATATTATTGTATATAGTTTAATTGTTATGCTAAATCAAGATAAAAATTGTGCTTTCATAGACGAAGGACCTGGTACTATAAAGGGATACATCGATAAAAGGTGAGTTATATTTTTTTTCTATAAAGTAATTATCCTTATTTAAAATATTATAATGTTAAAATTTAAATAGAAATTAGTACTTAGTTTTTTAGACAAATTCTCATTGGTTATTTTGTCTATTACTTGTGGATTATTTGTACAACTTCTAAATTTAATAATGAAATCTTTTGATTGTTATAAATATGTGTATAGGACTTTATTTTTGCTAAGGAAGGCTTTATGGTGTATTCTCCTTACTGAAGACAAAAACACATTATTGGTGGCTTCACCCAGCATATTATTGTATATAGTTTAATTGGTATGCTAAGTCAGGATAACAATTATGTTTCCATGGATGAAGGACATGACACTATAAAAGGTGAGTTATAATTTTTTTTCTATGGAGTAATTATCCTTATTTAATATTACAATATTAAAATTTAAATAGAAATTAGTAGTTAGCTTTTTAGAAAAATTCTCATTGGTTATTTTGTTTGTTACTTGTGGATTATTTGTACTACTTTTAAATTTAATAATGAAATCTTTTGATTGTTATAAATATGTGTACAGGACTTTATTTTTTCTAAGGAAGGCTTTTTGGTGCATTCTCCTTATTGAAGACAAAAACACATTATTGGTGGTTTCACCCAACATATTATTGTATATAGTTTAATTGTTATGCTAAATCAAGATAAAAATTGTGTTTCCATATATGAAGGACCTGACACTATAAAGGGATACATCTATAAAAGGCGAGTTATATTTTTTTTCTATGAAGTAATTATCCTTATTTAAAATATTACAATGTTGAAATTTAAATAGAAATTAGTAGTTAGCTTTTTAGACAAATTCTCATTGGTTATTTTTCTACTAGTGAATTATTTGTACTACTTTTAAATTTAATAAGGAAGTCCTTTGATTGTTATAAATTTGTGTACAAGAAGGTTTTTGGTGTGTTCTCTTTATTGAAGACAAAAACACATTAATTACTTTTGGCTTCACTCAACATGTTATTATCTATAGTTTAATTGTTATGCTAAATCAAGATAAAAATTGTGTTTCCATAGATGAAGGACCTGACACTATAAAGGGATACATCTATAAAATAATTATCCTTATTTAAAATATTACAATGTTAAAATTTAAATGGAAATTAGTAGTTATCTTTTTAGACAAATTTTCATTGGCTATTTTGTCTATTACTTGTGGATTATTTGTTCTACTTTAAAATTTAATAATGAAATCTTTTGATTGTTATAAACATGTGTACATGACTTTGTTTTTTGCTAAGGCTGACTTTTTGGTGTATTCTCCTTATTGAAGACAAAAGCATATTATTGGTGGCTTCACCTAGCATATTATTGTACATAGTTTAATTGTTATGATAAATCAAGATTATATAATTTAATGTTTGCAAATATTTAATCTACTGCACATGATTTTGAAATGGCCTACATCTAATAGAAATCTCGTATATTTACATGAAGAAAGGAAATATTTTTTTTTTAAAATCACTTTGTTCATAAATATAAAAAAAAATGTTTGTGAAAAGATTGATGTACAACCAATAAACTAGTTCTAAACATTAATATGTAAGTAATATGAAAATTGGTAAAACAAAATTAGTTTATGTAAAAGTGAAATACTTTTCTTCCTTATTCCACAAGATGGGATATATAGTTTTTTTTTTAACTTGTTCAGATTGTATATTCCTAGGTTCACATTTCTCATTAGCATCATTCTATTCGATGCATTTGTCTACAAAAGTTTAGAATATTTTTGTAGTAACACTTAAATCATTGAATGGATTTCTAGTGAATACAATATTTTTTTGAAGTAATTGTTGATATATAAATAAAGATCGTTAAGGATCTATATCACACTTGCATCATAATATTAAGATGACTTTCAATTTGATCTTGCTCATATTTCCAAAAGTACTAGAGATAATATATTTGAACGAAAAGTTGCTAGAATCACATATAATATTTTTAAATGTTTGAAGAAAACTATAAGCTCTATAATGTGTGTAAGTATGCAAGTACCATCTACTAATGAATCAATTCATTACAAGGTGCTTGCTATTTATACTATATTTTGATTATAGCAACCATTAAATAAATAATAATAATTTAACTGAACCATAATTATTAAAAATAAATATTTATGCATTACAATGTTAAATAAAGAATTAAAAAAATAAAGTAAAATGAATAAATAAAAATATTGCATGCTGAATAAATAAAATTATTCAAGTGGTTGAGCTCAAATGATTTTCATGTTGAAATATTGAATTTGGAATCCCTAAAAAATATCAACATTTCAACATCAATAAGACAAGGTTGTCCCTTAGCTCCCTTGTTTTATGTGCTCATTGCTAATTCCCTTGGATATCTTCTACATCATATTACATAAAAGAAAATTATCCATGGGATTTCTCTATCAGGTGATGAAGTGGCTTCAAATTCTCATTTTGTTGATGATATCTTATTATTTTCAAAATTCTCAAGAGGAGCTCAACTAACTCTTGAAATCTTAGACTTATACTATGCTTCTTCTGGTTCTCTAATTTCTCCTAATAAAACTAAATTTTGGATGACTTTAGGTGATCAATCACCCTCTTAGATTCCCTCCCAATGGAAATTCAACTATCATGGTGTGATCTCAAGAAACCTTGGCATCCCATTTATGATAGGAGTCTCCTTGTTTGAAATGTTGAAATGGTTCATGCTCAAATTAAAAAGGAAGATTGAACATTGGTTAAACACATTTCTCTCAATGGTTGGCTCTATTCAAATTGCTAATTAAATTCTCATAGCCAACCATGTCTACATTTCATCTTGTTGGCTCCCTTCGAAAAATAGATATATTTCAACAAACACAATTGATTAGAAGGTTCTTGTGGGGAAGATGGAATAATAAAATGGGACATGCTATTGCTTCATGGTCACATTGTATTCAACCAAAAAGAAAAGTAGGTTAGGAGTGATTGACCCCTTTACACAAGGAGTTTTCCTAATTACCAAAAGGATTAGAAGAAGTCTTCATGGATTAGCACCGTTGAGGTCACTTATTAGACACTGAATTGCTACCACTAGAGCCAACAATGCTTGGAAAGAAGTTGGGTGGAAAGATCAAATCATTATGGCAAGATACTTTAAACCTCAATCTTTTAGAAAATTTTTAAGCATATGGAAAGTGTAGCAGCTTGTGTTTCCTCTTCTTGAATGAAATGAATAAGACCTTAGCCATGAAATGAGCTTATCATCTTCATCTATTTGGTGGAATAAATTGATATGCTTTGATGATCAACTTGCTCTTTGTTCCCAATTACAAAGTAAGAGCTTATTCAAAAAAGATGTCTTAGAATTTATGGACATTTGGGACTTCACCTCATCTACTTAGAAAAGAGACTTGCAACTTAAACAAGAGTTCAAACTTGTTAGATAGTTCAAATAACTAGAAGACAACTGAGAGGGGGGGTGAATCAGTTGTCTCAGATTACCGGAACCTTAAGCAATTTAAAAATTTAAAACCAGAACCCAAAACATTAATACTGGAATGCTTAAACCAAATACCGAAATAGTAGATAAACCAATTAATCATAAACAATAATTAGAGACTAAATACCATCTACGTGACAATAATATTTGTACATGGAAAACCTAGTAAAGGGAAAAACCACAGTGGGAAGCCTACCAACAGTCAGATAATACTTTTTTAGTAAGTATGTGAATTACAATTGAGGGGCATGCATTTGCAGGAAGGCCAACAACCTAGAGCGCACTGCTCATCACAAAAGGAGTCTCACTGACTACATAGAAATCCAGACTACAATCTGGAAGAATGAATGAATTGCAAAGATGGCATCTCCTATACCTGAAGACAATTTTGGTTAAGTTCAATACCAGAGGACTAAATCCTCTTATATAAACCCAACTCAATCTCCAATTATCGACTAAATCCTCTGCCTGAATGATATTACATTATTCACACATTACATATCCATATGTCTTTCCTATATACTGATATCATCTACAATGAGATCTTACATCATATATATACAAACTCTCGACCATAAACAATCAGGTCGGCCACCACACAACAAACTAATTACATAATTACAAAACATGTCAGCCTTAGACCAAACAAATAATATCCAACCCATAAGACATCTCAAAAAGACATCAAGAGGTCTAATCCACACGTTACATTAAGTCGGTCTGTAACCTAGATACATCGGGACCTAATATAGGCCCATACACGCCAAAGCAATAATCCCAATCCACCAATTCTCGAACATGATCACCATCAACATTCTGAATCTCCACCAGAAGCCACACTAATACCACTTATGCATATCATCAAAGATCTTCATCAAAACTTTGTTGATGAAACCCTCGCTGAAACCACAAACCAAGCTTCCAAGAAAACAAGATAGCATCTGATCACTAGAACCAAAACCAACTGCTTGAATATGAACATGAGTAAGCCAATTCCATAACCAAAACATACCGGAGCATACCTGATCATGCTGGATCCAAACCAACTAGAAACCACACAACCTAATGGGGCCAGAAGAGTGCCGGTAAAGCATCCAAAATAGCTAGTGTTGACATCAATGACAAAACATCAATGGAACACATAATCAATTCCTTCAAATGGCCAATGATCTCCCCCTTTGGCATTGATGGCAACACTAGATGTGAAAAACATCTAAGTACCAAGAAATGCCAAACAAGTCTCCCCCAATGGAAGACAACCAACAATCTCCCACTCAAAGATATAACAATTAAATTCTGAAACAAAGACAAAACTCCCCATGTGAATGATATCTCTGTAAATCTTCATTTTACACATATATCTCTCCCCGTGATGTATACAAATCCTTAAGTTTTTCACATCAATATCTCTCCCCTTTGACATCAATGCCAAAAATCTGGCAAAAATATCAAAGAAAAAATAAAAATTACTGAAACATAAGGATAACTACTCCCCCTAAGCAGTATCATTAGTACTAGAATGAATAATATCTCTGATAATACATACTAGACTGATGCCAAAAAGCATCAATCAGTTCTCTGTCGAAGGGGCAGAAACCCCTAACCTATCTCTTAGGTACTCAAATGATTCTTTAGACAAAGGTTTAGTGAAAATATCTAAAATCTACTCTTTAGTGTTCACATAAACCAATCTAACTTCATTTTCTTCCACCTTCTCCTTCAAAAAGTTATACTTGATAGATATGTGCTTTATCTTAGAGTGAAATACTAGATTCTTTGATATGTCAATAGCAACAAAGTTATCATAGTGAATAACTACAGGTCCAATGTAATTCACTTTGACATCCTTCAACATTTTCTTCATCCATAGAACCTGTGTACAGTTAGTACCAACAACAACATACTTAGCTTCAACTGTAGACAAATAAGTACATGATTGTTTCTTGCTAATCCATGAAACCAACTTCTTTCCAAGAAATAAAGCTCCACCAGAAGTACTTTTCTGGTAATGAACATCTCCAGCCCAATTAGCATCTGTATATGCACATAATGTAAAGTCATCATCCTTAGGGTACCACAAACCATATTACCTTGCAAGTATCTAAAAATCTTTTTCACCGCACTCTCAAGATTTTCTCTAGGATCACTCTGAAATTTAGATGCAATACAAACATCATTCATTATGTCAAGCCTAGTCTCAGTCAAATAAAGCAGACCTCTAATCACAAATTTGTATCTTTTAGGATTTACGAGTGCAAAAACATCTTTCCTTGCCAATTTCTCACTTGTATCCATAGGACTACTTACCAGTTTAGAATCTCCCATACCAAATTTATTCAACAATTCCCTAGCATACTTCATTTGACAGATTAAAATATCTTTATCAGTTCAAGTAATCTGCAAACCTAAGAAAAATTTCATTTCCCCAATCATAGACATTTCAAATTCTTTCTCCATATTCTTAGAAAATTCTATGCACAACTTATCTTCACCTCCACAAATGATGTCATCAGCAAATACTTCAATAATCAATATATCATCATCAGTGATCTTATAATATAAATTATTGTTGGCATTACCCTTAGTAAAACCAAGCTTCAAAAGATATTTATCCAACCTTGCATACCAAGCTCTAGGTCCCTGTTTCAATCCATACAAAGCTTTCCTTAGCCTACAAACCATGTTTGTATCACCTGAAAGTGAAAAACCATCAGGTTTCTCAATATAAAGTTCCTCATCAAGGTCCCCATTCAAAAATGCACACTTAACATCCATATGATAAACCTTGTAGTTTTAATGGGTAGCATAGGCAAGAAATAATCTTACAGCTTCAATCCTAGATACAGATGCAAAAGTCTCACCATATTCAATTCCTTCCTTTTGAGAATATCCTTTACAAACCAATCTAGCCTTATTCCTTACAACTTGACCATCCTCATTAATTTATTCCTAAAAACCCATTCAATTCTAATAACATTCTTATTTTTTAGGTCGGGGAACTAAAGTCAATGTGTTATTCTTCTCAATTTGATCTAATTCTTCTTCAATAGCTTTCAACAAACATTCATCTTTACATGATTCAATTACTAATACCAATTCAACTTGAGAAAATAAACATACCTCATTACTTGCCAGTCTTCTTCTTGTCATCACTCCAATATTATTATCCCCAATGATCTGATCTTCTGAATGATTCAATCTCACATACCTAAGAATCTTCTGACTCTTTGTTCCTCTTCTCAGTTCTTCAGTTGTTGTTGATTTTTTTGATACTGCTGCAGTAACTGGTTCAACATTCTATTCTGGTAAAGGTGCTAGATATAATCATTTCCACCATCGGTTCTTGCTCATAAACTCTGATTTGACTTCTATTCAGCTCATCCACCTTGACATTAGCGCTCTCCATAATTATATGTAATATCTTGTTATAACATCTATATGCTTTGCTTTCATTAGAATAACCAAGAAATATGCCTTCGTCACATCTAAGATCAAATTTTCCAATGATATCATCTCTCTTGATATAACATTTACTACCAAAGATTCTGAAATATAACTAAAGGTGTATTGCCAAACCATAATTCATAAGGTGTCTTACCGGTTCCTCCTTTGATATGTACTCTGTTGAATGTATAGTTCGTTGCTCTTACTACTTCTCTCTAGTAGATGTGAGGTAGACCAGCTTTCATCATCATTATTCTAGCAGCATCAAAGATAGTTCTATTCTTCCTTTCTACAACTCCATTCTGCTGAGGTGTCCGGGGAGCAGAAAATTGTCTCCTTATACCATGCTTCTCACAAAATTTATTAAGCTCACTGGATGTGAATTCTCCATCATGATTTGATCTCAAATATTTTATCTTCAATCTCTTCTCAGTTTCCACTTTAGCCTTAAATATTCTAAACTTTTCAAAAACCTCAGATTTCTCCCTTAGAAAAGTAACCCACATCATTCTAGAATAATCATCAATGATTAGCATGAAATATCTATCAACTTGAAAACTTTTAACTCTAGCAGGGCCACACAAATCAGTATGAATAAGATCAAGAACATCATTAGATTTATCTTGTATACTCTTAAAAGAGGTTCTCACCTATTTTCCCATTTGACATTCTTTACATGTACCAGATTATAGGGCTTAACAATCTTAGGTATATCTCTAACTGCCTTAGTTGAACTCATCTTTACAATGCAATCAAAATTCACATGACATAGCCTCTTATGCCATAGCCAACTCATCAATTTGTGCAATCAAAAATGTCTTCTTACCAGAATTCAAATGAAATATATTAAATTTTGTCTATGTACCGGTTGCAATATCCAAACAAGATCTATTAATGATTTTGCATTTTCCATCCTTGAACTGTAATTGCAATCCCTTATCCACCAATTGTCCTACACTCAAAATATTATGCTTAAAACCTTCAACAAAATAAACATTATCAGTATTTTGCTTACCATCCAATTATATAGTTCCTTTTCCTTTGATCATACATGCTTTGTCATCTCCAAATTTAACTAGACCACCATCACATTCTTGCAAAGATAGAAACTTCCCTTTATCTCCAATCATATGATGTGAACATCCACTATCAATTACCATTCATCCTTGTCTTCAATTTTAGCAGCAAGTGCCTTCTGTTTAGGTACATTATCTTCCAGTGTCAGAACATCTTCCTTGATAGCCAGGAACACCCATTCCCTCCCATTGCCGAAATCACTAGTAGAGTCTTTTGTTGGTTCATCATCAAAATTAGTCACACCTTCCTCATCCGCTATGTAGCGTGATTTATTTATGTTTTTCTTGTACTTATACTTTCTCTAATATCCAGGGTTAGGCTTAAATGATCTTCTAACTCTTTCTTCAAATCTTGAATTCCTTTCAAGACATCTAGATGCAAAATGACAAATCTTATTACATGCAAAATGTTTAAAAGGTTATTTTCCTTCATACTTACTTCCTACCAGTCCTTTAGGTACTCTTCTAGCAAATAGTTCTTCAATTTTCTTAAACTCATCATCTTCTCTCTTCATATATGTTGGTGTAAATAATTATTCATCTTGGATATTATTACACTATACTTAAGTTTACTTAGGTACATGCATTTAATAGTAGTTTGGGTATGAGACACTTGGGTGTTTGTGCCACATTGGGATAGTGTGTGTAGGAGAATTTCCACATTTTACCATGCGTTTATCTTGTTACTACTCTATCATATCCACTTATTGTGGAGTGATAATTCCACCTTCAGTGGGCGATCCACCTCATGTGGAATATTTTATTGTTTCTTCTACCTACCCACACCTATTTCTTACCTACCCTTGTTTCTTATTGAGCCACATGTCATGTTTGTGTGATCACATATCCATAAGCCTTTCCTATATAAGGAGGCTCATCTACATTGTTTGTACGGAAATTCATTGAACATCTTGTAATGATCCAGTTGATCATATTTTGCATCTTGATAGAATACCATTTATTCCTATCATATATTTTGTCTCTCTTATTTTTTCTTTCTATTGCCTCTAGATCTTGGCAAATTCTCACATGGTATTAGAGCCATTCAAGTGTCATTGGTTTGCCAATTGAGAGAAATTTGAGGTTTTGCATTTTGGAGCTTTCTATTACAGGTTATTATTGGATCTTGTTGGGTCAAATCTAAGGTCACCATTGGATTTAAGAGGTTCGATAAATTAAGAATCGCCTTTTGCTTCATCAAAATCCGACATCCGAGGCCAAATCTAGAGTCATTTGAAGGTGGAGGGTGGTGACTTATCCCAACAACGATCTACAATTTTGGATCATTTTTGGCCAAATCCATCATCGCCATTGCGCTCAGAAGGCCCAAAAAACCCAAGATCGATTGTTAATTCATCAAAATCGGCCTCCGTTACCCCGAGTTGAAATTGTTTTCCCTACTGGCCCGCCGTACGGACTTGCAGGTATAGGTCTGAATTTTTTTTAATTTTTTCTGTTTATTTTTTTTTGGAAAATAAAAAAATAAACAAAATTATTTTTTATTAGTTTGGAGGGGGGGGGGGGGGGTGTTGTGGTTCCTTATTGGCCTGCAAGTGTACCTACGGATACCGCAGGCCACTTGTGGCCCGTAGGTGTACCTGCGGGTGACATAGGTTGCCCCGCGGACCCCACTTTTTAATTTTTTTTAATAAATAAAAAAAATGTTACTTTCTTCTTTTTTTTTTTAAATAATTTTTTTAATAATAATTAAAAAATAAACTTTTTTAAGTTTTTTTTTCCTTTAATAATTTTTATTAAACTTTTTTTTATTTCAAAAAAAAAAAATGCCTTTTTTTCATTTTTTTTCTTTATTTTCTAATTAAGTTTTTTTGGGGGGCATAATAAGTTGTTGTTTTTTAGATTTTAAAAATCTTTTAGAAACACAAATACCATGGAATAAGTCAAATTGGGAACACAATTTTTTCTTGTCACTTCATACCTGTCTTCCAGTGCTTCCAACCAATAGTCAAGGGGACGGGGGGGTTGATTTTCTCCTTTATATCTCTTGGCCACATCCCAATCAGAGGCGTCTTTTTCTGCAGTATTCTACAGGGCTTCTTGGTGGCATCATTTTCATGTTTCCAAATTTGCACTATCATGTTGTATGCTCTTGCATGAGCAATGTTGTACTCGCACTAACATAAAGTGCCACGCCTCTTTATATCTTGTTTTTGTTGACTATTTGATGTATTCCTCTTGTACACGTAGATTAGGAATATCTTGTGAGACTTGGTGCATAGCTCCCGTGAGACTTAGATTGTACCAATATTTTTTCCATTTACAAGTATCGAGATGATGCTCAAAGCAAGTTGTCTCCATGCCTGATCTTCATTTTGTTGCATCGAGTGATTCATCATCATCGACTTGGTACCTGGTTTTGTCACACTTTGACATTATTGGTGCAACATTGCCTCTCTTTCTTCCTTATGGGGAGGTATTTTGGTCATCATCATTGGACCATCTTTGTAGGAGATTCAACATTGAAGGGGGTCTTCACGGTCTCTTCTTCTCATCATTGAGAGAAATGTGTGCTTTCTTCATCTCTCTTTTGGGGGAGAGTTTTTTCCCATTTGTTTTTTCTCTCTTTCTCCATTTATTGGAGATTGCATTTGTATTTGTACATGGGTACCTAACATGGCCATGTAGCTAGGACCCATCTTGCATTGCTTAGTTGTGTATACACCTAAAAATGGTCTGATGATAATTAATTGAATAAGCAATTATTTAATTAATCTCCCTCCCCAATTTAATTGAATTTATCAACAATTTGATTAAATCCTCCACTTTCATCTACTTATTAATAAATCTAAGGATTTATTAAATAGGTTCATCTCACTAATCTCCTTTGATTAATTAATTCAATTTGATTAAATTCCTTCCATCAAAATCATTTCTTCTAATCATTTAATTAATTAAAACAAATCAATTATGAGTTGTTGAAATTAATTAGCCTTTTCCTATTAATTGAATTTCTAAATTCAAATTCTCCTAACATTTAACCACCTAACCTAACCATTCCTAAACCTAACCCATTATACCTACCCACATGTTCCCTTTCATCCAACCTATTCTAGAACCTTTGTGACACTTGTCACTAAGTGCTTCCTTTCATCCAACCTATTCTAGAAGCCTCTTGACACTTGTCAGCATAGAGATGACAAATGTTCCCTTTAGTCCAACCCCTTTGCCAACCTCCTCCAGTTTAACCATTGATATCTTCAAATCAATCTTGATCGTTGATTCCTTCCACCTCACCCCTAGCCTTGGGAAATCCTATAAATAGACCCCATTTTGGAGCAATAATGGTCCCAATTCATATCATTTGATCATCGCATATCATCTCATCTTATGCATTGTTACTATAGGCATCTAGCTTATAGCTTATCATTTTAGCAATGTTATCATGCTCAATTTTAGCTTAATCTCATCTTCATTTTAGCCTATTTTCTAGAATCATGTAGCTTAATCATGCTATTCTTGCTAGATCGTTCATCTTCATCATTCAAATCCTCCATCTAAGTGTAGTCAAGTCACTGGAATTTGCATAACAAGATCTGAGAGAAAAATTCATACTCGCATTTACTAGGAGGCAATAGATCGCTTAGTTATGGTTTTATCTTTCTTTGATTTAAATTCACTAACCTTTCTTGTAATGATCTATTGAGTGCATTGTGTTTATAGGTACATGTAAAATTTCATAGAGCACGACATTTTGGCATCCACCGTGGGGTCGAAATCATCACTTTTGGCCTCTTAATCTTCAAAAAACTTCATCTCTATCCGGCTTTGGTTTAGAAATTTGTACTAACTATCTTTTCAGCTCGTATGAACTTCCTTTTATCCTAGGACGACACCTCATCCTGACTCGTATTAGGTATAAATTTGTGTCGTACGAGGTTTTATGTTGCAAGTTCTTTATTTGTACTAGGTCTAAAGCTATGTCTTACGAGTCTATTTCTTACAAATTCTTTACTTGTACTAATCATAATTATGTGTCGTACGATCTGGTTTTTGGCTTGTGTCAGAGGTCTAAATATTTGTCGTACTATTTGATAAATCATATCGTACGAGTTTCTGCATATGTGATTTTTTGATAAACTGCATGTTAGGGTTTTCTAATTCTAATCTGAGATTTTCTAACACTAACCTTGACTGGTTTGTGAGATTTTGGCAACCTAACTCTTTTCTGCAGGACAATTGATGAAGATACGCTTGTCAAAGACATAATTCAAAAACCAATCAATGATTACTAATGGATCTATTTTGCAGGTTGCCTATGAATCTAACTAAACTTTGTGTGTTCATTTAAATTTTCTAGGCACACTTCAATCTGGGCTAAGAAATGAACCATTATGTCTTTCGTGTCTTTGATGATAGGCAGGTATGATCTCACCTTTCTTAGGTGATCAGAAAGCTAGACTCATCTTTTGCTTTCATTAGTGTATTTATTTAGCAGGCGTACCCTCCTGAGGAGTAATAACTCTTAGCCATTAAGACCGGTGAGAGGGGAACGACCTAAGTGGGAATGGCTAACTCCGAGTAATCCAACCCACTATAAAATAAATATGTTCTTGATGAAAATCAAGATAGTGGCAGTGCTCGGGAATAGCTCTCCTCCGTACCTTTGAGTATATCAAACCTTGGTTTTCAAGGCTGGGAGACCTGTTAATTGAGTTTATACCTCAACGTGCCAAATAGATCCCTTACTAGTTCCGGTTAAAGTAGAAGCTACCCGATTCACCTACGAAAGGGTGATAATCTTTGTGTAAGAGAGATAGTAACTCTCTCAAGACACTTCCATATCGTGCCCCCATTAGCGTTTTGAGTCAGATAATACGACGTTGAGAATCCATTGCGTGAGACTTAGCGGTCATATTCTAATTAGCTATTGGGTGTGTACCTAAGTCAACAAGCAAAGGTTTTCATTCTCAGCTAACTTCCTTAGGGTTTAGCATGCTTGGAATCATTTATCGCATCATGTGTTTGTTGTGTATTCATCCCTAAATCGATAAATTATACATCCAAAAAATGGAAGACATAAGCAAAACATTTAACTTCAGTTATAAAAAATTTAACTAAACATTAAGGCCAGTGAGAGGGGAACGACCTAAGTGGGAACGGCTAACTCCAAGTAATCCAACCCACTATAAAATAAATATGTTCTTGATGAAAATCAAGATAGTGGCAGTGCTCAGGAATAGCTCTCCTCCGTACCTTTGACTATATCAAACCTTGGTTTTCAAGGCTGGGAGACCTGTTAATTGAGTTTATACCTCAACGTGCCAAATAGATCCCTTACTAGTTCCGGTTAAAGTAGAAGCTACCCGATTCACCTACGAAAGGGTGATAATCTTTGTGTAAGAGAGATAGTAACTCTCTCAAGACACTTGCCATATCGTGCCCCCATTAGCATTTTGAGTCAGATAATACGACGTTGAGAATCCATTGCGTGAGACTTAGCATTCATATTCTAATTAGCTATTGGGTGTGTACCTAAGTCAACAAGCAAAGGTTTTCATTCTCAGCTAACTTCCTTAGGGTTTAGCATGCTTGGAGTCATTTATCGCATCATGTGTTTGTTGTGTATTCATCCCTAAATCGACAAATTATACATCCAAAAAATGGAAGACATAAGCAAAACATTTAACTTCAGTTATCAAAAATTTAACTAAACAAACATTTTTTATCTCTATCTGGTTATTTGTCGTACAAGTTAGGATCTTTGTTGTACGAACCTGTTTGCATAAAATTTTGTGTCATGCTACACAACATTCTATGTCGTACGAGTCAACTATTTTGTCATATGGTTCATAAAAGTGTGTCATACGAGCCTCTTCTTATTACATGAAAACTTTTTCTTTATCGTATAGACTCATATCTTGTGTCATTCTAAATTGCATATCTAGTTGTACAAAACTCTGCATTTGTTAGTCCAGAGTTGTGTCCTACATGCCTATTTCAGATTTATCACTTTCGCCTAATCAATTTGCAGCTAACATAAACACCTATTATCTGTCAATCTGTTCTTAGATTGTCTGCTTGGTTTGCTTGGTCAAGTTATCACCCGTCAAAATCAGACTCTATAAGATAAACACCCTAAGATTTTCAAGTGCTCACCCTCAACAAGTTCAAGATCTAAACATCTCAAAGTGCATTATCACCCTCTTTGATAAATTGATCACTCAAACATAGTTTCTCATCAGGATCAATCATCCTTTATCACAAAACTGAAACATTTGGTCAGGATAATCTTGTCCCACATCATAGGATATACCGTTCCTACTGGACTTGGTTCTTATCAAATCATAACAATTGCACTCCTAAATTGAAGATCGAAAAACTTGCAAACTTTTACACACTTGAATTCTCTTTTAGTGTCATATCACTTTATTGCCTTGAAATTGACTATTGATCACTTATCAAAACAACCTTTTGGACAAACGAATACTAGCAAAATAACACACGTGTATGCCCATTCTAACTAGAGCTCAGAGACGAAAAATTGTAGAGACTAAAATCGAAATGTTGGAAACAAATATAATCATGGAACATGAAGAGGAAATACAAGTTGAAGGAGAAATAACAGACCAAAACATCAGAGACATCAAGAAAGATCCCCAATTCGATAAATTTATGCAAAAATTGTTGTAGAAAGAAAAAGAAAAATATTTTCTAATGTTAGCCAAATCTGGTGCTACACTCCCTCAAGACTTTGATATAAACAAATTGACACAAAAGAAAAGTGATCCTCCTCCTAATAACGAACAATATGAGGACATCTTTGGTCTCAAAATGAATGACACGTCAATTCCTCGTAACACCCGAACCAATGAAGAGACTTACATTCCCAAAAGAGATGAAGTAGAAATTTCGAATAACATTAAACCCAATCAAGATACAAGAAGAACTAAGGATGAACCAAGAAGAGATCGAGATCCTCCTAGAATACAAAATTAGGGTTATGGAAGAACAAATCATGTTGATAATCCTATCATGACTCTCACACAACAACTACAAACAATGCAAACACAAATTCAAGATATGCAAAGAGGAAATATCAGGCAATACTCACTTCAAGAAATATGTCCTTATCCATTCGACAGAAATCTAAACATGATACCATTTCCTATAGGCTTTGAAACTCCTAGATACAAAAAATATGATGGAAGCACTGACCCTCAAGATCATATACGAGAATTTTGCACAATAAGTATGGAGTTTGCACATGAGGATACCTACTTAATGAGACTATTCCCGAAAAGCTTAATTGGACTAGCTATGGAATGATTCTCCAAACTTCCACCTAGAATCAGATCATTTTCAAGGTTGGTAGATAAGTTTGTTTCACAATACTCTTATAATATACAACATGAAGTAACCATGCTAGACCTGTGTAACGCCAAACAAAAGAGTGGAGAACCTTTCATGACATTTTTACAACGATGGAGACAGCTAGCTTCGCGAGTATCCTCATACTATGCCAGAATACAAAAAAATGGACATATTCATTGACAACTTAAACGATCAAATGAGTTATCACTTAAAAATGCAAGGAAATCAAAGTTTCAGAAAAATGGTTGATAATAGAATCAGAATGGAAGAAGTCATGATAAAGAAAGGTGAATTCAAAATATACAAAGAAGGAGTCTATCCTCCTAACAACAACAATAACAACAATCACAATGACAAGCCAAAGTTTTGGAATAGAAATCAAATGTAGTTAATGATGGAATAGTAGATAACAATAATGTAAAACCAAAGCAACTAGTTTTCAATTTATCTACTCACTCAGCAGCTGCACAACATAACAACAATCACCAAAGAGCAACTATTAAAACTTTCTTTCAAAGACAATTTACAGACATTGGTGAACCCCTAGGGTCAGCATTAAAAATGCTTGTCATAAATAAATTGATTTCTTTACCAGAAGAAAGGAACTATGAACCTCAAATAAAACCACATTGGTGGAATGATAATCAATATTGCGATTTCCATCGAAACAAGGGATATCTCACAGATAATTGTCAGAAGTTGAAACATGTCATACAAGACTTAATTGATAATGGCGTAATAATTGTGGATGGACATACAACAAATGAATCTCATACCACCTTTAAAACTCCACTTCCAAACTATGAGAAAGGTGAGTCATCAACAACAAACAATGGTAAGGGTAAAGAAAAGGTAAACTATGCTCATACATATGACAATGTGGTTAATGTGTTTGTAGTTAAAGAAAAACAAAATCAAGAACATGCTCATGCTATCACAAGAAGCAAAGCCAAAGTTGTTTTTCCGAGTCCTACAACAAACACATCATCCACTACAACAAAACAATACAATCTAGTGGAACAATTGCAGAAAACACCTGCCCAAATATCAATCTTGGAACTTTTAAAACTTTCACCCGCACACAAAGAAATCTTGGAAAAAGCATTAGTAGATACCATAGTATCCAAAGATCTTGATATCGACCAATTCCAAACCATGGTGGGACACCTCACAACCCCTCATTGCTTATCATTCACTGAATAAGATGACATGTCCTTGCAACATCCTCACAACGCTCCATTGCATATTGAAGTCCTTATTCACAAAACGCGAGTCAAGCGTGTTCTAATAGATGGTGGAGCTGGCCTAAATATCTATTCATTGAGTCTTGTTCGTGCCTTAGGATATTCAGAAGATGCAGTTGATATCCAGAAAAAGATCACCATAAAAGCCTATGATGAAGAAGAACGTTCCTCCAAGGGACTTGTGATACTACTTATCAAAGTGGAACCTCTACAAAAAGACATAGCATGCCAAGTTATAGACTTGGACTTATCATCTAATGTACTCCTAGAGAGACCATGGATACATGACTTACAAACTGTACCATCAACATATCATCAATGTGTCAAATTTCCCTACAAGGGACAAGAAATCACAATCTCTGCAGATGCAAATCCATTCCAATACTGCAGCAATCTAAAAATGGCTCAAGAAGTAATTGTTCCACATAATAGGGAGGCAACAACATCAAACACACAATCCAAGGAACAATCATTTGCATCTATTTTATCAAGCATGGGAAAACAAATGCAGCTAAGAGACCGAGGGAATTGAGAATACTCAATATCACAATTACCACTTTCTCCTAAATCCTTTGGAAAACCATCAAACTCTAAACAACAACCAATTGTGAAACATCTTCCGATATTTGATGGAGCAGTCATTAGCGCTGGAACCTTATCAGAGGAGACAAAAGATAAAGATGTGCTACAGTGGCTATACAAAGATGAAGTTCAACAAAAGGTCAACAATGTCAGAATACCTACAGAAAAATATGGAAAAAGGATTCAACATTCTTCGAAGGATGGGATACACTAGAACATGCCCTATAGGAAAAAGAAAAGAAGGTATCTCAGAACCTATTCAACCTCATACTAAACAGACTACAGACAAAATAGGTCTAGGATATGTCACTCTACCAGAAGATGCATCTTTTAGTCAACAACAAGAGGAATATGCAAACAGACAAGAACAACTGGCAATTGAAAGAGAAGAAGAATCAGCTAAGCAACAAACACAAGCAAACATGAAATGGGAAAAGAAGCAATGTTCAAATCACTAAGAGAAACAAATTGCAGATGTAGTCACATAAATATGTCCACTTAATTAAATGAATACTTAGTATTTATTTAATTATTTAACCATCAATTAATAATTAATTAAATTAATATTTAATTAATTCATCTTAACCCTCTTCTCCTATTAATTAAATAAATTATTCAATTTATTTGATTTAATTCACTTAACCAAATTCAGACCATTAATTAAATAAATAAATCATATTTATTTAATTAAATATTCTCTCACATTTAAATAAATTAATATTTATTTAAATCCCCCAAAATCCCACCTCTCACATTTAAATAAATTAATATTTATTTAAATCCCCCAAAATCCCACCTCTCACATTTAAATAAATTAATATTTATTTAAATCCCCCAAAATCCCACCTCTCACATTTAAATAAATAAATCATTTATTTAAATCACCTTTATCCTCCACCCACTTGCATTTTCCTACAAATACAAGTTGCACAATTATTTTAAATAAATAATTTATTTAAAATCACCTTTATCCTCCACCCACTTGTATTTTCCTACAAAAGCAAGTTGCACAACTATTTTAAATAAGTTATTTATTTAAAATCCTATTTATCCTCACCCACTTGAAACCTTTAATGGTTTCCCTTAAAGTAGTCAAACTTGATGGCTTCCTTCTATAGTCTTCTTAAGACTTTAATGGTTTTCCTTAAAGTCTTCAAGCCTTTAATGGTTTCCCTCAAAGTCTTCAAGCATTTTAATGCTTTATCTTCATTTTTCTCATTTAAATAAATTAATATTTATTTGAATATTTATCCAAATGCAAATTACACCATTTAATTGAAATAAATGATTTTATTTTAATTGAAAATACCAAAATTTCTCCCACTTGCATTTTCCTACAAAATCCACTTGTATGCCTAAACCCCTTCTAGATTCTTCTAAACCCTTCCTAATTAGCCTAATCCATCCCCTAAATATTGTCACATTCCTAAGCAAATTGGAGTCACTTCTCAAAGACTCCAAAGTCTTTGAAAAGCAATTAATGCTTTGTGTGTTCAACAAATCAAACCCTCAAAGTCTTTGATAACCATTAAAGGCTTTCAACCTTCAACCACTAAATGGCTCAAAGTCTTTGATAACCATTAAAGGCTTTCAACCTTCAACCACTAAATGGCTCAAAGTCTTTGATAACCATTGAAGGCTTTCAAGCTTCAACCACTTAATCCCCAAAGTCTCCAATAACCATTAATGGTTACCTCAAACCCTCCCACATGGTTAAAACATTTGTTTTGACTCAACCTCTACCCAACCCAAAGGTCTCATCAAGCCTTTAATGCTTTGACCATGATTATCTCTTAAACATTTGCACAAAGGTTTATCCTTGGATTAACTCTTAATCCAGTGGGTAATCTTAATTTAGACTTGACCCTTACCTTCTAGATAACCATGAGGTCTTCTCAAGCCTTTAATGCCTCCAACCTCTTCTCTCAACCCAATCCTATGTTGAAACTTGTCACCATTTTATTGGTGCCAATTGTGCACATGGATCCCCAACTTTCAATCCTAACCCTTGTTAAGATTGCTCAATCTTAACCCTTCATTTCCCTGTTTCTTCTATAAATAGAACCCTTCTCCTCAAGCAAAAGGAGAAGCATTTAGAGTATTGTTGTTATACTGGCATTAGCATAGAGCTTTTTCATAGCATCACTATCTACTCTTGCATAGTATTTGCTTATCATATTCAACCATCTTGAATCTCCATATGGCATCCATGGCTAGTGCTAAAAGCTGAGAGCTACACTCATTTGGGACTTGGAGAGGAGAGAAACAAGGGAGAAGCATCAAAAGGCATCATGGAAGCATCTTAGGGAGGCTCTTCTCCTTTCTTTTATTTTGTTAAACTTCTTTCATGCTTTTTGAAATCTCTCTTGATATGTTTGGAATGGTTTTTAGTTCTTTGTTTTGTTTTTATGGTTGAAACTAACTTATTAACATTGAACGTTGTTGTTGCCTTGTCCCCATTTCCATGACATCATTTGGTGAACTCGACGTGAATCAAAGAACAATCATTTTGAAGACTACTAACTTTTGAATGTTTTAATTGACACACAGGTCATTCTCTTGCATTTTTCTTCTCAATTTAGCACCTTCGCAAATTGATACTTTAACGCTCTTGTCTATAATGTTGCTCTTTCATGTTAAATAGCACTTCTGTTTTCACACAGAGTAGAGCTATTGTAACAAAGAGTTGTAAGAAAATTCCTTGTAACTGAAAACCAAAAATTTTAGGCTTGTAGAAGCCCACCAAAACATGCAGATTTTTGTAACTAATTATCTTTTGTGCAGGTTTTAACTAACCCCTACAATAGAATTATTTTTAGCAATTTTAGCTTAGGAAATAAATTTGTTCATATTGCTAACTTTGTCTTTCAAGTTAGGATAAAATAAATTCATTTTCCTTTTGGGTTAAAATCAACTACACTTTCATTTGGAGTTTTAAAAAGAACCACATCTTTCGTTTGGAGCTCTAAAAAAGAATCACACTTGTTCAAAGTTAAAAAGAATCACAAAAACAAACACGCAATTTTTTTTTTTTTGCAAAGTTAGAAACAAATTCTTTTGGTGCTTAAAATCAGCAAGGCAAATTTTATTTCTTGCATCAAGATAAAACTTACAATCCACACTTCCATTTTTGGTGCAAATAAAATTCACAATCAACTTGTCTCATTTTTAAAGCAATTTTACTTCATGCAAACGTGTTTTTCATTAAGTTGACTAGGATTTTCAAATTCTAGTTTACTCAAACAATTGCCTTTGAAAATTAAAAAGAACACCATGATTGTTGGAGCAACATCTCCAAATAGTTAGATCACATTGCAATGATAAATTAAAAGGAACAAGTGAATTTTGTGTTTGGCACACTTGTGCAAAAGAGTCAGTCGAGTGGTCCTACTTCTAACACACACTATCCTCTCCCTTGGCTTTCGTGGTCCTAGATGCAAGAGAAAAGTGTTAGTAACGCTCAAAATTTTATCTTTTTAAGAGAGGCCTGCCAAGGGATCGATACTCTTGGGAACGACCTCGAGCGGTAAATCCTTCGAGCCGCTATAGAAATCAGGTGAGAGCGAAAGCTGTAGCCTTGGGTATAACTGTTCCTACAGCGTAACTGGCCGAAAGGACAAATGGGCCCCACCACCAGTTACAAGGCTCTTAAGTGAGTCACTGCAGAATGAACTTATGTCCAAAAACATCGAACATGACTAAACACCTTTAAGTAGTAGCCCACCCGTTCTATTGATTGAGGATATTTGCGATATAATTTAGTGCAAGAGCATAGATGGTTTTGCTCCCAAGATACTCACCATACATATTTCCTTAAGTAGAAACATAGCTTTTTGAAAAGTCACTTGTGGCTTGATAAAAGTGGTGACTCCCCCATCATAGGGATCATCTATTTGTTATGCTCGTGCAAGACTTAGTATATCACATCCTTACCTGCCACGGCGGGATTCATAAGGTATGTAGTACCAAAGTCGAAGAAATATCAAGATGTGGGCTAAATTTATCAGAACTGGCCATTTGACCTTAGGGATAAAAAGTGTTTGAAGTGTGTTCATTTTACAGACCTAGTGCAAATTGAGCCGACTTCAGGCTTTGGAAATACACTTTAAAATAAATATAAAGGAAGGGTCAAAAACAAGTCCAAGGATTGGGTTGATCTAGACCCATACTCATTTGTGCCTTTGAGGCAACATTCTTGTGTTTGTGTGCTTGCTTTGTTTTCTTGTCAAAGAAAAATCAGAAAATCACTTCCCAAAAACAAAGTATTCATCCAACCAAACATCTATCAAAACAACCAAAAACATCAAAAACAAGGTACAAACAACAAAGAGTCAAATTTTATGACCATTCTTCACATCTTGCGAAAGAAGAAGCGTCATCAGAATATCAACTTAAAAAGGAGACCATTAAGCTCAAAGGCTTTGATCAAAAGGAGGAAATTCTTCTATCTCAATAGACAAATCTTTGTCTCACATAGAGTCTTTCTACATCGCATGCGTCTCTATCTTCAAGGTAAAACAAACGAATTTGATTCTGAATCATTGAACCGCAGAGCTTTTATGCAATATAGAGCTCTGAGTTATCACAAAAATCAAGGAGGAAAGATTAATCCCAACTTCTTCCCAAACATCTGTATCACCTACAACACAGCTCGAGAAGTGCCACCAACGCCTGAAAGGGAAGAAGTAGAGTTTGTTCCATTTGTAACACAAAGTTTTTATTGAAGTTGAAAACAAAACATCCATCATCTCATTCATACATCATTATTCCATCATCAATTCATCCCAAAACTCTCAAAACATTAAGAGGTTCTTGTCCCAAGTTCTCTTTTAGATATTGCTTGAAATCAAACACATCACATCACTTTTAGATTGTTTCTACATCTAGGATAAGCTCATCCTAAGAGACACATCTACGCAGGTTAAAACTAGTTCATGAGTGAATCCTCTCATTGCTAGGTAGTCAAAATCTGTAACACATCTCAGATTTCTCTACACCTTATCACATCCAAAAATCCTCAAAACAAACAAGCAATTCAAAGAAGGAATTTCGGTTACATCTACCTTAAAGTGCTAGAGATCCCCATACAATACAAATCACCAATCATCAATCTTTCATCAATAACTCATCATCATCTTCAATCAACTTCAACACAAACTTACAAACAAAATGGCTCAAACCCAATCGTGATCAAGGCAACGAGAAATAGAAATTGAGGAAGAAGAAGACAACCTCAATGAATTTCAAGAAGCACTTGGAGGAACTGTAACTGATGAAAACCCAAGTACTCCCACTCCTTCAACAATCAAAAGGGCTCAGCATAACCCTCACTTCAACAGATTATTTGATGAAATATTAAGGAGCAATGCAGATGCTCACTTCTTAAAACTCACTCAAGAAGGAGCCAAACTCCCCTCGGACTTTGATCTTGCCCAATTAAGACAAGCATCAGAAAGACAAAGTCGTCATGAGGAAGAAAGAGGTAGAAATCACATCAGATATAGCATTCCTCGAGGTAATCCACCACCTCCTCCTCCAAATGAAATGGAGATGTTGCGGCAACAAGTCGAGAATCTCGCCCAACAACTTCATAGTGGTGTTAAGACCAATCAATTCTCACTTAATGATATCTGTCCCTATCCGTTTGATAGGAATCTTTATATGCCACCCTTTCCACGCGGGTTCGAAACACCCAAATTTGAAAAATATAGAGGAAAGGGGGATCCCCGTGATCATGTCCGAGAATTTCATTCCGCTTGTCTTGAAGTGGCTTATGAGGACACATACCTAATGCGCCTTTTTCCCCAAAGCTTGGGAGGAACCACCACATCATGGTTTTCCCGACTACTAGGTGGCATTAGAACATTTGAGGAACTCATCCAGAAGTTCCTATCTCATTACTCTTATAATATTGAACGCGACATCACCATGGCTGATCTGTGCAATACCAAACAAAAACCAGGTGAATTATTCTCAGTATTCCTGCAACGATGGCGCCAAATGTCTAGCAGACGTTCTCTTCAGTTACCTGAACAAGAACTAGTGGAAATTTTCATTTCCAACTTAAACGAAGAAATGGAATTTCACCTGGATGTCAAAGACACAGACTCTTTTAATGATATGATCACCAAGGGTTTAAAATGTGAAAGGGCACTCATCAAGAAAGGACTCATCAAAATCTTTAATGAACCAAAAGATGGTCCTCGCCCACGCTTCAATAGTGATAAACCAAACTTCTGGAACAAAAACAAGAATATCGTCAATGATGGAGTTGTGGATGCTCGAACTATCCAAAATGCACAACCTATGGTTTGGTTTGCAGGACAAAATCCCCCACCTCAAAATAACACAAATGTTCTTCCTAATCAAGGTCGCATCACATCTCATGATGAACCAAGACCTCGTCCACAAAAACAAAAATGCACATACACTCCCTTAGGGGAACCCATTGAAACAGTGTTGCGACAACTCCTTTCTCAGAATTTGGTCACTCTACCTAAACTATCCAACTATGAGCCTCAGGTCAAACTAGCATGGTGGAGAGATACTGAACACTGTGAGTTCCATCAAGGATGAGGACACAAGACAAGTAATTGTCACCGATTGAAGGATCTCATTCAGGATCTTATTGTTCGAGGAGAAATTGAAATTGAAGGACATGACCCAAAAACAACCAATAATGATCATCTCATGTTCAAGGATCCACTTCCATCACAAGATCAAAGGGGTCCTTCCACTTCCCGGTGAGGCACTGATACCACTGATTATACGCAGGCTGCGTATAACTACATTGTAAATCACCTGTATGATGCCAGTGAACAAATTGCAACTATAACCTTCAAAAATCCCACCTCAAATTGCAATGTTGTTACACGTCGTGGCAAGGTCACCATCAAGGCAGCTCCACAGGGCACCACCTCCGTCCCAAAGCAATACAATCTTGTGGAACACTTAGATAAAATGCCTGCACTTATATCCATTTTAGAGCTATTGCGCCTATTGCCATCTCATAAAATAATCTTGGATCAAGCACTCCAAGAGGCGTCAGTCCCTGCAAACCTGAATACGGACCAGTTTCAAGCCATGGTTGGAAATCTAAAGTCATCACCTTGTCTCACTTTTTCCGAAAGTGACAACTCTTCTTTCCAACAACCTCATAACGCTTCACTACACATTGAAGGCTTTATCAACCAACACAGGATCAAGCGAGTCTTGATAGATAATGGAGCAGGCCTAAACATTTGTACACTACAATTGGTCACAGCATTGGGATATGCAATAGAATCAGTGGATCCTCGCAAGAAGATCACCATCAAGGCCTATGATGATGCAGAGTGTTCATCCAAAGGAGCTGTGGTACTACCAATCTGAGTGGGCCCTGTGGTAAAGCACATCATTTGTCAGGTTCTGGACCTTCCTCTGCCATATAATCTATTATTAGGGAGACCTTGGATACATGCCATGCAAGCCGTTCCCTCCACCTACCATCAATGTATCAAGTTCCCACATAACGGTACGGAGATCACAATCTTGGGCGATGCAAATCCCTTTGCTTTTTGCCATAATATCAGCCATCAACCAGAAATTACTGTTCCTAATAATAGGGAAGCCATTTCCTCCACATCATATGTAAGTCCCGCCTCTCTTGCTAGTTCGAACACCCCTATACCCAAGAAAGAAAAGCTTAAGATGAAAGTAGCAGAGGAAGGTCCTGGAGAATACAACTTGAGTCAGCTCTTTTGTGTAGGACAAATGCCCACTTCTCCTAGAACACATGGTAAACCACAAGAGTTACTCCAAAAACCCATAGTCACGCCCGCATGTGCTTTGACGCCTTTTATCCTTGGAAAGAGTCAAGAGGAAGAAACACAAGATGAGGACCTAGAGGACTGGATCTATAAAGATCCTATCACCACTGATATACCACGAGTTACACTTCCTATGAAACAGTATGGCAAAGGCCTCCTCATTATGCAAAGAATGGGATATGATGGTCAGAGTGCTTTGGGATACTACAAACAAGGACGACATGAACCTCTGCTACTAGAATTCAAGCCCAAAGATAATACAGGCCTGGGCTTTGAAAAAGAGATCCTTCCTAAACTCAGATTCAAAGGAAAACCTAGCAAACCATTTTGCCCACCTACTGCAAAGAGGACACCTTTCATAATCAAAGCACCATCACGCAATATTGCCACTGCCCCATCGAGGCTCACAACCCCACCGCAACCGTCATCAATGCCAAACATCCCACCAATCGAATCAGTAATCCCATCTGCGGCAGCCATCACATCAATAAAACCATTTGTAGCAACAACTGTATCAGAACCCGTAGTAGCATCTATGGCACCAACCGTTCCAATAGAAGCCACTAAATCAACACTGTCGATACTTCCAGTGACAAAACCTTTAAACCCCATCACAGTTCCTGTAGCACCGATCACCTCAAAGGTACATAAACCAATCACACCTGCAGTATTCAAATCCAGCGACATCCCAGTATGGTATAGCAATCAGATGCTGGAAAGTGATTCAGAGACCGACTCACATGAGTGGGAATTTGATTCTGTACAGCTTAACACTTCAGATGAGGAAGACATGTCACCACCTCCGCCACGCAAAGACATCCCTGTTTACGGAGAAGCACAGATAAAGACCACTTGGGTACCTGAGCTGGAAACATCTTCCACAGACCCTACGTCTCATCCTACGCCTGATTCTAACAGGGAGAGTACCATCAACGACCTTCACCACACTGTCTTAACCCTCATGGATACATCTCCTACACTTAACCTAATCGATGAAGTAATGCCCATTATCCACCCTGAACTCATCGAATGGAACCAATCAAATCCCCCATGTCTTGACCTCTTCCAAAACGATGAGGCTATCATTGACTTTTTGGAATTAAGGGATAATCTACCAAGCGGGGATCACAAAGCTGGATTCGCCATTGAACTTAATAGCGCAGCATACTTCGGGGTGGATGCCAAACCCTTCAGCTACAAAAATATAACATTAAAACATGGATCTTCCAGTGAAAACCACACTGTGGCACTGTTTGATCCAACAAAAGTAAAAAGAAAGAGCGTATCCAACAGTGAAAACCTCTCTGAGGCACTTGAGGATGAAGGGTTTGACATTCTCCCTGCTAGTACACAACAGGAACGATCGACGATTCTCATTGAGGAGACTAAAGAATACAATGTGGGGACTCCTGAAAACCCTCATATCATACATCTGGCATCTCTTCTCACTCCAGAGGAACAGCCTCAATTTATAGAGTTCTTCCAACAGCGTCAGATCAACTTTGCATGGTCATATGCAGACATGCCTGGGCTTGATCTTGATTTAGTCATGCATCATCTCACAATAGCAAAAGGAGCCAAACCTGTCAAGCAGAAGCTTTGTAAGATGCATCCTCAGATTGCCATGCTAGTCAAAACAGAACTCAAGAAACTCCTGGATGTTGGTTTCATTAGACCAATTGATTATGCAGAATGGTTCTCCAACATTGTACCAGTTGGCAAACCAAAAGGGGGCATCCGCATTTGTACAGACTTCAGAGATCTGAATAAGGCATGTCCTAAGGATGACTTCCCTCTACCAAATATCGACATCATAGTAGATTTGACAGCAGGACATGCGATGCTTTCACTCATGGATGGCTTTTCAGGATACAATCAAATAAAGATCGCACCAGAGGACCAACATAAGACAGCCTTCACATGTCCATGGGGCACATACTGCTGGAATGTAATGCCTTTTGGTCTAAAGAATGCAGGAGCGACCTATCAAAGAGCAATGACCACCATCTTCCATGACATGATGCATACTATAATGGAAGATTATGTGGATGATTTACTAGCAAAATCACTTACTAGAGAAGGACATCTTCACATCTTAGATAAAATCTTTGATAGACTGGAACAATACCATGTTAGACTCAACCCAAAGAAACGTGTCTTCGGAGTGACCTCCGGGAAGCTTCTAGGATACATTGTCTCAAGCAAAGGCATTGAGGTCGATCCAGCAAAGGTTAAAGCAATCATGGACATGCCACCTCCAAAGAATATCAGTCAGCTAAGAACACTACAAGGACAGCTTCAATCTATCCACAGATTCATTGCACAATTGGCTGATAAGTGTCACCCATTCACACACCTGCTACACAAAAACATCCGCTTTCAATGGGATGACAAATGCCAACAAGCATTTCAGGCGCTTAAAGACTATCTCATGAATCCACCATTGCTGATGCCACCAGATCCAAGTAGACCATTATTACTCTATATCTCAACGACAAGTACAGCATTGGGTGTACTACTGGCACAACATAATGTAGAAGGCAAAGAGTGTGCTGTATACTACATCTCTCGCACACTGGTGGGCTATGAACTCAATTACACACCTATTGAGCGAGCTTGCCTAGCAGTAATCTTGGCAGCCACTAAACTGAGGCACTATCTGTTAACACACAAGGTGCAACTCATTGCAAAGATTGATCCACTCAAGTATTTACTTAGCAAAGCAACATTGACAGGTCGCTTAGCCAAATGGGTGATGATTCTAAGTGAATTTGATATTGAGTATGTGGACCGTAAAGCTATCAAAGGTCAGGTTATTGCAGATCAGTTGGCCGATGCACCTCTCATAGGTGATCATCCTCTCATTTCCAATTTTCCAGATGAAGAGATATTCATGATTACAGAAGCACAGTCATGGAAATTATACTTTGATGGTTCATACACTAGGCACGGCTCGGGGGCAGGCATTCTGTTTATCACACCTCAAGGTGATAGCATCCTGAAGTCTTACAGGATCACATTTCCATGCACAAACAACATAGCAGAGTATGAGGCCTTGATCACAGGACTCAGATTAGCCATACAATGGAAATTAAAAGAACTGCAAGTATATGGCGATTCCCAACTAGTCATTCGACAAGCAACAGATGAGTATCAGACCAAAGATGATAAACTCATGCCATACAAGCAAATGGTGGACAATCTAAAGACATCATTTACTACTATCACTTTTGAGCAGATACCAAGAGATCAGAATCGAGCTGCTGACGCTATGGCTACCATCGCATCTCTACTAGATCTTCCACAGAATTCAACACGCTACGAGTTCTTGGTAGAACAACTTTGGATCCCCGCTTATGATATCCCCGAATCTGAAATGATATGTCGCCTTGTTGGTTCTGAATCCCCATGGTACAGTGAGTTCTACACCTATCTCCGCGATCGCACCCTTCCTCCCAACCAATCAAATAACCAACGTAAAACCTTCATTCGCCAAACTGCTCGATATACCATTATTGTCGAAACCCTATACTGACGCGGTCTTGATGGTACTCTCCTTCGATGTCTAGAACAAGGTGAGATAAAAAAGGCTTTGGAAGAGGTACATGAAAGAATTTGCGGGACTCACTCAAGTGGTCCATCACTAGCCAAGAAGATCATGCGAGCTGGATACTATTGGCCATCTATGGAAAAGGATTCCTACTACTTTGTCAGGAAGTGCAAAAAATGTCAAGTTCATGGCGACCTAATACATGCACTAGCTCAAGAACTGCAACCAATCACAACACCATGGCCTTTTTGTCAATGGGGTCTTGATCTTGTGGGTAAAATCCATCCATCTTCATCCAATGGCCATAAATTCATTATTACCGCCACCGAATATTTCACCAAGTGGATCGAAGCTGTTCCACTTACCCAAGTCACCGGCAAGCAGATCGCCTCATTCATCCTCAATTACATCATCTGCCGGTATGGTGTGCCCATGTCCATTGTCACAGATAACGGTCTTCCTTTCAAAAATCAGGATGTTCGTGAGCTTTGTGAGAAATTTCATATCCAACACCGCTTTTCCACTCCCTATTACCCACAAGGCAATGGTCAGGCTGAAGCATCCAATAAAAACATATTGAGGATCCTAAAGAAGACAGTCAATGATGTCGGCCGTGATTGGCATGTTCAATTGAATCCAGCACTATGGGCATATCGAACTAGCATTCGGACCCCTATAGGTGCAACTCCTTATTCATTGGTCTATGGTGCTGAAGCTATCTTACCTATTGAGGTCGAGATACCATCCTTACGAGTTTCATTGCACAATCTCATCGATGATGAAGCATACAGAGTCTCATGCCTTCAGGACTTGGAGTTACTAGATGAGAAGCGACAAGCAGCATACAATCACCTCAAAGCCTATCAGCAGCGCATGAGTAGAAGCTACAATCACCGAGTTCGATCTCGTACATTTGAGGTAGGTGATCTTGTTCTTCGAGAGAATCCTCGCAACCAACCAAACCGAGAACATCAGGGCAAGTTTGAATCAAATTGGTTGGGCCCATATGTTGTCACTGCTGTGTTCGGGTCTGGGGCATATCAGTTGGCTACATCAGATGGAGAACCGCTCGCAGATCCAATCAATAGCATGCACCTCAAACGGTTTTATACCTAAGGTGTACAGAGCATCAGGCTCCCCTGCATATCAGAAAATACCAAAAACATTCAGAAAATGTCCTAAAGAAAATACAAAAACATTCAATAAAAGTAAAGAAAAATCATGCATCCAAACGGTGAACAACCACTCCGGTGGCACCTTGGGTAAGTGCGATGGTAAAAACCTGGCAAACAGGCGCCACTCGTAAGGGCTATGGCTCCATTATCTTTTCAGACTTGTTGCGATCACATTTACTTCATACATACATCCATCCATCCAAAGCCATGGCTTGTTATTCATCTGTCATTAAGAAAGTACTCCATGCGTCTAGCATCCCACCTTTTCATAGTCAGGTCTAAAAACTAGGGGCAATACCCTTAACCTATTGATGGAAGTGGATTCTACATTGTCTTATGTGTCATTACGCTCTTCATTCAGGCAATCATCAAAAATATCAAAAACATTCAAAAATGTCCCAAAAAATATCAAAAACATTCACAAACAATACAAAATCCAAAAACATTCAAAAATGACTCACAAAATCCACAAACATTCAAAAACTATTACACAAAATCCAAAAACATTGAAAAACCATCAAAAAATCACCCAAAAACATGACAACACCTTGTACATATTCATCCGATCAGATACAAAACAAACATTGACAAAATACTCACACAAATGACCACTTATCACTCGACCAACACAATCAACATCAACAATCCAAACTGTCTTAAACAAGGATGCATCCTTCCTTATCAAAACAAAGACAAGATGACATTTTCTTTGACAAGAAAATTATGTTAAGCTATCAATTACTTGGTTGATTTATGAGTACAATCATTTGTTTATCTGTATCGGGATCTTTCAGCATTGTTTTGTATCGTTTGCGCATTACTTCCGATGAAGTACTGGGGCATGTACTAATGGTGTCTACGTGGGAAGTTCACCAAGCTACATGATCTTATGCAAAATGCAGTCATAGATCATTACGGCTTGCTGACTACAGCGTATACCTCGACCATATGAGCATGAACCATTACCAAGGATCCATATTCTTTTATTCTTTATGTATATACTATTTGTTTGCAGGAACAATGCTCTTCCTTTGATTCCTCCTACCTCATCCAAACTAGATAAAGGTTTTATCTCTTAGTACGGTATGCACTTGTCTCAAGATATGATCAGTCTAAGATCAAGGAGGACGTTCCAAGTCATACATGAAAGGAGATAATCCTTGTCTGTTCCGCAAGCAATACTCTGGTCAACTTGATCCATTATATCAAGTTGCTTGTATTAACTTGCTATATCAAAATCCATGTAAGAAATACTCTGGTCATCTTGAATCTTTATGTCAAGTTGCTTGTATTTTCTTACAACATTTTAAAGCTCAATGATGAAAATCGAGCACTATGGATCGTCATTCCATCTCATCTGTATATACTGCATTTCGTTGCATTCCAACCATCCATACATTCATAATAGCTGCATATCATGCATACATAGTCATAATAATGCATACTCTATTTTCCTCTTCTTCCATAGCAATGAGTCATAGGTCCTCCATTTCTTCTAACATCGAACCCCCTCAACCCTCCCCATCTCGATAATCAACATCACATACCCTTCATCGTTTCCCATCAACCCAATCAAGCCACGTTCATCACCATCCATGTCTAATAGGAGGGATTGTGTTTCCCATCCTCATTCATCCACACAATCAAGCAAGTTACTCTATCTACACAGATACATCGACTCCCACACACCTAGACTATCAACAGATACTCTGATCAAGTATCTTCGGGTCTCAACAGGTAATCGATCATGGTAATCCTAGACTACATCAGGCATTTATCATAATGACCTAGTCTCAACGGGGCTGCCATGATTCCCCACAACCATCCATCACATGCACACACTATCAATTGATCAACCAATCCAACACAATCCAACGGACAATTACATCAATTGTCTACGTCTCAACGAGTATTTTGCTTCATATACCTTGACTTCATCGGACAATTACATCAATTGTCTAAGTCACCATCAGGTCACTTTGATTCACTTATTCAGACTTTATCATGTCCAAGCGACCAACTGACATCAACTGTCACGCTTTGACTTGACCGGGGCAATTAAACCGATTGCACCAGATTGTCCAACCAATTTTGATCAATTGTATAGCATCAATCCAAACCCCACACTACATCTGCTATGTATCTCTTGCATGACCTCAGGGTACCCACTGGCTTGTTGTTTCTTCATATTCACTCCATTTTCTCCCATTCTTTCATCATTAGTTCTAATTTCTTCTATTCTACCTCCCCTCCACTTTTCATTCTTTTTCGAGAGATCGCTCGATTTTTCAAAAAAAAAAATTCGGCCCATCTCTCGAGGGGGCATACCACCCATTAAATTTACATTTTATGGGGCATTTCTTCACACCTATTTTTCTTTCTTTGAAACGACGCGAAAAACCGCATCGTCTCAAAGAGGGGCAAATGTAGTCACATAAATCTGTCCACTTAATTAAATGAATACTTAGTATTTATTTGATTATTTAACCATCAATTAATAATTAATTAAATTAATATTTAATTAATTCATCTTAACCCTCTTCTCCTATTAATTAAATAAATTATTCAATTTATTTGATTTAATTCACTTAACCAAATTCAGACCATTAATTAAATAAATAAATCATATTTATTTAATTAAATATTCTCTCACATTTAAATAAATTAATATTTATTTAAATCCCCCAAAATCCCACCTCTCACATTTAAATAAATTAATATTTATTTAAATCCCCCAAAATCCCACCTCTCACATTTAAATAAATAAATCATTTATTTAAATCACCTTTATCCTCCACCCACTTGCATTTTCCTACAAATACAAGTTGCACAATTATTTTAAATAAATAATTTATTTAAAATCACCTTTATCCTCCACCCACTTGTATTTTCCTACAAAAGCAAGTTGCACAACTATTTTAAATAAGTTATTTATTTAAAATCCTATTTATCCTCACCCACTTGAAACCTTTAATGGTTTCCCTTAAAGTAGTCAAACTTGATGGCTTTAAAGTCTTCAAACTTGATGGCTTCCTTCTATAGTCTTCTTAAGACTTTAATGGTTTTCCTTAAAGTCTTCAAGCCTTTAATGGTTTCCCTCAAAGTCTTCAAGCATTTTAATGCTTTATCTTCATTTTTCTCATTTAAATAAATTAATATTTATTTGAATATTTATCCAAATGCAAATTACACCATTTAATTGAAATAAATGATTTTATTTTAATTGAAAATACCAAAATTTCTCCCACTGGCATTTTCCTACAAAATCCACTTGTATGCCTAAACCCCTTCTAGATTCTTCTAAACCCTTCCTAATTAGCCTAATCCATCCCCTAAATATTGTCACATTCCTAAGCAAATTGGAGTCACTTCTCAAAGACTCCAAAGTCTTTGAAAAGCAATTAATGCTTTGTGTGTTCAACAAATCAAACCCTCAAAGTCTTTGATAACCATTAAAGGCTTTCAACCTTCAACCACTAAATGGCTCAAAGTCTTTGATAACCATTAAAGGCTTTCAACCTTCAACCACTAAATGGCTCAAAGTCTTTGATAACCATTGAAGGCTTTCAAGCTTCAACCACTTAATCCCCAAAGTCTCCAATAACCATTAATGGTTACCTCAAACCCTCCCACATGGTTAAAACATTTGTTTTGACTCAACCTCTACCCAACCCAAAGGTCTCATCAAGCCTTTAATGCTTTGACCATGATTATCTCTTAAACATTTGCACAAAGGTTTATCCTTGGATTAACTCTTAATCCAGTGGGTAATCTTAATTTAGACTTGACCTTTACCTTCTAGATAACCATGAGGTCTTCTCAAGCCTTTAATGCCTCCAACCTCTTCTCTCAACCCAATCCTATGTTGAAACTTGTCACCATTTTATTGGTGCCAATTGTGCACATGGATCCCCAACTTTCAATCCTAACCCTTGTTAAGATTGCTCAATCTTAACCCTTCATTTCCCTGTTTCTTCTATAAATAGAACCCTTCTCCTCAAGCAAAAGGAGAAGCATTTAGAGTATTGTTGTTATACTGGCATTAGCATAGAGCTTTTTCATAGCATCACTATCTACTCTTGCATAGTATTTGCTTATCATATTCAACCATCTTGAATCTCCATATGGCATCCATGGCTAGTGCTAAAAGCTGAGAGCTACACTCATTTGGGACTTGGAGAGGAGAGAAACAAGGGAGAAGCATCAAAAGGCATCATGGAAGCATCTTAGGGAGGCTCTTCTCCTTTCTTTTATTTTGTTAAACTTCTTTCATGCTTTTTGAAATCTCTCTTGATATGTTTGGAATGGTTTTTAGTTCTTTGTTTTGTTTTTATGGTTGAAACTAACTTATTAACATTGAACGTTGTTGTTGCCTTGTCCCCATTTCCATGACATCATTTGGTGAACTCTCTAGCAGCATCAAATCTCAATCAAAATAGACATGAACCTAATCAAGGGGAACTCATATCAAGATTGATAGAACTCAATCTCAGTCCTGAAGAAGTTGAATATAAAAGAAGGAAAGATATAACCAGAAAAGAAGAAGAAAGGCTATATGACCAAATCTGTAGATTATGGGCTACTAGTGATACAGATTCTAATGAATAGGAATGGGGTTCCTATCACTCTGAAGAATCAGCTGAAGAAGATTGCTTTGAAGAAGATATAGGAGTCGATGTAGTTCACACGTATGTAGAACAAATGTCAGGAACTAGTTCACTTGAATTAGGATCACATATGGCTAACATGGACTTAACCGAGGACGATCAAGAAACTTCTTATGTGAATTCATTCTAATGAGAGTACCATTCTAGACATCAACATACATACTGAAAACTTTAATATATCTATCACGACCCTTGATATCTTTAAAACATCTCAACCTGAAGATCCCTTTCCTCTAATACACCCTGAGCTTATTGATTGGGAAAATTAAGGACATACTGCCATTAATACCTTTCCAAATGACCATGCCATATCTATATGTCTTAATGCAATCAAACCCGTAACAACTTCCCCCAGGAATCTCAAAAATCCATCTTCCAGTCAAGTGGGTGCCAAATCTCCTATTTGCAAAAGTGAAAATAAAGAAAACAATATCAGGTCTAATGCTGAAAACCATTTCTTGGCAACATTAGACCAAGAAAAAGTAAAACTAAAGGACGCATCTAATGGTGAAAACCTCCTTGAGGCGCTGGAAGATGGGAGATTTGACACTTTGCCTGAGCACTATCAAGAAAGGTCATCCATTTTGATCAAACCAATAGAGGTAGTTAACATTGGCACAATAGAGCAACCAAAGATCTTACATCTAGCAACATCTCTATCAGAGGTAGAAATGCAACAATATGTGGAATTCTTCAAACGATGGCAAATTAACTATGCCTGGTCATATGTAGACATGCCAGGGTTGGATCTAGAGCTTATTATGCATCACTTGAATGTCAATCCAAGAGCCAAACCAGTCAAACTGAAATTAAGAAAGATGCATCCTCATATTGCTCTTCTAGTCAAGGCAGAACTAAAGAAATTACTGGATGTAGGATTCATCAGACCTATAGCTTATCCTCAATGGGTATCCAACATCATTCCTATTTCAAAACCAGATAAAAGCATCAGAATATGCATAGACTTCAGAGATCTTAATAACGCCTATCCAAAGGATGACTTTCCTTTGCCTAACATCGACATCATTGTAGATTTAACTGCTGGACACTCCATGTTTTCTCTAATGGATGGTTTCTTCGGATATAATCAGATCAAAATACAACCCGAAGATCAAGAAAAGACAACTTTCACATGTCCATGGGGTACTTTCTATTGGAATGTCATTCCTTTTGGACTAAAGAACGTCGGTGCTACATATCAAAGAGCTATGACAACTATATTTCATGACATGATGCATACATTCATGGAAGACTATGTGGATGATATATTGGCTAAATCATACAATAGAGAAGAACATATAGAGATACTACAAAAGATCTTTGATAGGTTAGAACAATACAAGCTACGACTAAACTCTAAGAAATGTGCCTTTGGTATAACTTCAGGAAAGCTATTGGGATACATTATTTCAACAAGAGGAATCGAAGTAGATCTAGCTAAGGTTAAAGCGATCATGGAAATGGCATCTCCCAAGAATATCATTAAACTAAGATCACTGTAAGCACGACTATAATCAATCAGTAGATTTGTTGCTCAACTAGCAGATAAATGTCAACCATTTACACATCTATTGCATAAACATGTTAATTTCAAATGGGACCATCAGTGTGAAGAAGCATTCAACAAAATCAAGGCATATCTCATGAAACCACATGTTCTAATGTCACCAATTCTAGGAAAGCCATTATTACTCTATGTTACAACTACTGAAACATCATTAGGAGTTTTGCTCGCACAACAGGATAATGAAGGAAAAGAATGAGCCATCTACTACATCAGTAGAACACTAGTGGGGTATGAGATCAACTATTCATCAACGGAAAAAGCATGCTTGGCAGTAGTTTTTGCTTCTCAAAAATTATGACACTATCTACTATCTCATTCTATCCAGTTGATAGCTAAAATTGATCCTTTAAAGTACTTACTCAGCAAAGCAACATTAACAGGAAGACTAGCAAAGTGGATCATGATTCTCAGTGAGTTTGATATCAAGTACGTTGACAAAAAATCTATCAAAGGACAAGTTATTGCAGACCAACTAGCGGATGCACCACTTCAAGATGATCATCCACTACAAATTGGGTTTCCTGATGTGGATATTATGGCAGTCTCTACTAAAACATGGCAATTATACTTTGATGGTTCATATACACAACACATATCAGGAGCAGGAATTCTATTCATCACACCACAAGGTCATACAATCCTGAAAGCATACAAATTAAACTTTCCGTGCACAAACAATATAACATAGTATGAAGCATTGGTAACAAGTATCAAAATGATTGTAGAAATGAATATAACACAACTTCAGGTCTTTGGAGACTCTCAACTCGTAATTAATCAAATTAATGTTGACTATCAAACAAAACATGACAAACTCATGCCTTGTAAAAAGATGGTTGAGGATATCAAAACGTACTTTGTCAAAATCACTTTTGAACAAATTCCAAGAAATGATAATAAAGCAGCAGACGCCATGGCTACACTTGCTTCTCTATTTCAGACATTGGAAAATCAACAACATTATGAATTCCTGGTTGAAGAGTTGTTTCATCCCACCTTTAATTGTCCTGATTCCCAAATCATTTGTCAACTTATTGAACATGATTCCTCCCGCTACAGCCAAACTTACACATACTTGAAAGACAACATCTTACCTCCTGACTTATCGAAAAACCAAAAGAGAAACTTTATTCGCCAATCCTCCCATTTTACTCTCATCGCGGATACCCTATTTAAACAAGGTCTAGATGGTACTCTCCTAAGATGTCTCAAACAAGAAGAATCTGAGAAGGCTTTACATGAAGTCCATAACAGAATTTGTGGCACTCATTCAAGTGGTCTTACCCTTTTGAAAAAACTCATACGCTTGGGCTATTATTGGCTGACTATGGAACAAGATTCCTTTCAGATAGTGAGAACATGCAAACAATGTCAGATCCATGGGAATTTGATTCATGCACTAGCACAAGAACTTCACGCTTTAGCAACATCATGGCCTTTTTGTCAATGGGGTCTTGATCTAGTAGGAAAGATAAATCCTTCCTCATCTAATGGACACAAATTCATCGTTGTAGCTACAAAATATTTTACAAAATGGATTGAGGCTATACCTCTCACAAACATCACAGGAAAACAAATTGCTGCATTTATCTTGAATTACATCATCTGTCTCTATGGAATACCAATGACCTTTATCACTGATAATGGGCGACCATTCAAGAATCAAGATGTACAAGAGCTATGTGAGAAGTTCAAAATCCAACACAGATTCTCCACACCATATTATCCATAGGGAAATGGGCAGGCAGAAGCATCTAACAAAACTATTCTGAAAATCCTTAAAAAGATAGTGAACGATGCTAGGAAAGATTAGCATATTCAACTAAGCCCTACTCTCTGGGCCTACCGCACTAGTATCCGCACACCAACAGGTGCCACACCTTTCTCTCTTGTATATGGATCAGAAGCCATATTACCAATCGAAGTAGAGATACCCTCTCTACATGTATCACTAAAAGGTCTCATCCCATATGAAGAACAAAGAATATCTAGATATCAAGAGTTAGAACTAATCCATGAATGAAGACAAAATGCCTTTGATCATCTAAAGGTATATCAACAAAGAATGAGTAGGAGCTACAATCACAGGTCCAAACCAAGAGCATTTCAAATTGGAGACCTAGTACTCAAAGAAAATCCATGCAATCAAGCAGATCGAGAAAAGAAAGGCAAATTTGAACCAAACTGGTTAGGTCCATTTGTGGTCACAACAGTATTTGGATCAGGAGCATATTAGTTATCAACACAGGATGAAGATTAGCTTGAGGAACCCATCAATAACATGCATCTGAAGAGGTTCTATATCTAAAAAATCAGAAAGATAATAAAACAAAAAAAAAAAAAAAAGAAAAGAAAAAAGAAAGAAAAAAATCAAATATCAGAAAAAGTGCAATAAAAACAGACAGTGAAAACCTGGCAAACAGGTGCTATCTGTCCGCTAGCTCTTCTATCTATTAGTTCATGCATTTTTTCTGCTTGCATTCATTTTCCATCAGCGTTGATCATGATCAAGCCTTTGTACATACGCAGACATCCCAGGTGGCTTCTTGACATGGTTTGGATCATTGAATATATCATAGCAACTTTGTTTCTAAGCTTGGGGCAAAATCCTACACCTAGATGGGGGCAAAACTTTCTGATCATTCTGAGCTTAATCAAACAGGTAGAACAACAGTTAGACAACACCTATCAAGTGAAAATACTGAGACACATCCAACGTTAAACATGAAATCACATTGTTAACCATCAAGCTATCACACGTCAGTCTAAGCACATCACACACTTTTCAGTGGATAATATCTTTTTGGATAATGACTTTAACATGATTGTTCAATTTTTCTATATTGCTTTTCATTATCATGATTTCTGAGTGACTCCAAGATGTCTTTGACTAGAGGAACAATGAAGGAACATGATATTTTTCTTGTCTGCTGTCTAAAAATTAATCATTAATATGTGCAAATTTATCTTGGGACATGATCATTGGAGTATCATTGAAGACATTACCAATTTGCATATAGAAATGATAAATACTACCTATTTTATGCAAGCAACACTTAGGTCATCTCGGTTCAATTATACCTTGACGCTTGTGCTAACTTGCTATATCAAAATCTAGGAAAGTAATGCTCAGGTCATCATGGTTTAATTATACCATTGATTTTTGCACTTACTTACCACATTTCAAAAAGCTCAATGATGACAAAAAAAATGCAAAATAATCCAGTGACTTGTCCGGTCATAGTTTGCATCTCTTTGCATTTTAGCTTGCATTTCATTCTTGCATGGGATCCTACAAGCTCATTTTATCCAAGATTAAATCTATCATAGGAATCATCAAAGTATTATCACAAGTGTATACGCAATTAGAATAATGACTCATATCTTCATATATTGTTGACCTAGCAAAAATCTTATGCTATCTCTCTCAACAGAATCAACAATCAACATATCCAAAAATTTCTGCAACTTGATATCAACAAACTGTCAGTTCTTTATCTAATCAACCTTATCAAATCAAATCAAATCAATCAAATCTAATCGATTCAATCATGTCTAATACAGGATGTTTCCTTCCTGAAACTAGACGTTTTGATCATGTCTTATACAGGATGAATCCTTCCTAAAACCAGACACTTTGATCATCGTTGTCATATATAGGATGAATCCTTCCTAAAACTAGACAATCTGATTCTAATTCATGTCTTATACAGGATGTATCCTTCCTGAAACTAGATGTTCTGATCATGTCTTATATAGGATGAATCCATCCTGAAATCAGACGCTATGATCATCTTTATCTTATACAGGATGTATCCTTCCTGAAACCAAACTGAATCTCGATCTTATCAATCAAATCGATCACAAGTTTTCAATCTTACCAATCTAAGCAATCAAGCTAATAGAAGAACTCACATTTTCATCAAACCATAGTTCAATAAATCAAATCAAATCTATCGGGATATCAATCTCACAAACTTAATTGTGTTCAATAAATCAAATCAAATCTATCGGGATATCAATCTCGCAAACTTAATTGATCTCCCGAGGGGGCATAATCATACCGGGATTTAGCAATCAAGAGCTGGGGCATCCTACATATCAATATCATCATTAAAAAAAGGGAATTTATTCTTTGAATCAATGCGTCATCACACCTCGCTTCAAAGAGGGGAAAAATGTATACACCTAAAAATGGTTTGAAGATAATTAATTGAATAAGAAATTATTTAATTAATCTCCCTCCCCAATTTAATTGAATTCATCAAAAATTGGATTAAATCCTCCACTTTCATCTACTTATTAATAAATCTAAGAATTTATTAAATAGGTTCATCTCACTAATCTCCTTTGATTAATTAATTCAAATTAATTAATTCCTTCCATCAAAATCATTTCTTATAATCATTTAATTAATTAAAACAAATCAATTATGAGTTGTTAAAATTAATTAGCCTTTTCCTATTAATTGAATTTCTAAATTCAAATTCTCCTAACATTTAACCACCTAACCTAACCATTCCTAAACCTAACCCATTATACCTACCCACATGTTCCCTTTCATCCAACCTATTCTAGAACCTTTGTGACACTTGTCACTAAGTGTTCCCTTTCATCCAACCTCTTCTAGAAGCCTCTTGACACTTGTCACCATAGAGATGACAGATGTTCCCTTTAGTCCAACCCCTTTGCCAACCTCTTCCAATTTAACCATTGATATCTTCAAATCAATCTTGACCGTTGATTCCTGCCACCTCACCCCTAACCTTGGGAAATCCTATAAATAGACCCCATTTTGAGCAACAATGGTCCCAATTCATATCATTTGATCATCTCATATCATCTCATCTTATGCATTGTTACTATAGGCATCTAGCTTATAGCTTATCAATTTAGCAATGTTATCATGCTCAATTTTAGCTTAATCTCATCTTCATTCTAGCCTATTTTCTAGAATCATGTAGCTTAATCATGTTATTATTTCTAGATCATGCATCTTCATCATTCAAATCCTCCATCTAAGTGTAGTCAAGTCACTGGAATTTGCATAACAAGATCTGAGAGCAAAATTCATACTCGCATTTACTAGGAGGCAATAGATCGCTTAGTTATGGTTTTATCTTTCTTTGATTTAAATTCACTAACCATGCTTGTAATGATATATTGAGTGCATTGTGTTTGTAGGTACAGGTACAATTTCACAGAGCTCGACAAGTTGCATTGTAGACTTTAGTGCATTCCCCTAAGTTGCACTTAAGGGGGGGTGTTGGTGTAAATAATTATTCATCTTGGATATTATTATGCTATACTTAAGTTTACTTAGGTACATGCATTTAATAGTAGTCTAGGTATGAGACACTTGGGTGTTTGTGCCACATTGGGATAGTGTGTGTAGGAGAATTTCCACCTTTTATGGTGTTTATCTTGTTACTACTCTATCATATCCACTTATTGTGGAGTGATAATCCCAGCTTTGGTGGGTGATCCACCTCATGTGGAATATTTTATTGTTTCTCCCACCTACCCACACCTATTTACTACCTACCCTTGTTTCTTATTGAGCCACATGTCATGTTTGTGTGCTCACATATCCATAAGCCTTGCCTATATAAGGAGGCTCACCTACATTATTTGTATGGAAATTCATTGAACATCTTGTAATGATCCAGTTGATCATATTTTGCATCTTGATAGAATACATTTTATTCCTATCATCTATTTTTTATCTATTATTTGTGTTTTCCATTGCCTCTAGATCTTGGCAAACTCTCACAATATCATCCAATTCCTTGCATATAAATATTTCCAATCTTGCTTACTGGTTGATGATGCCGATGCATGAAAAGTAGGTTCAAACTTCACAACTCTAGAAGGTCCAAATTATTCAAGCTCAAAAGTAGATAATTTCCCAACCAAGGTATCTCTATTGACAAAACTATTAGCCATTGTTCTCAATTCATTAATTGTAGTAGCCTTCATCTTGTAAGCTGCTGGTAGGGCTCTTAGAACTTTAGAAACAATTTCATCTTCACTCAGAGTTCCACCACAACATTGAATTCCTATAACAATCTCATTTACCCTTTCCATGAATGCAATAATCCTTTCATCTTCTTCCATCTTTAGGTTTTCATATCTAACCCGATAACCATCAAGTTTAGCAATATTCACAGTAGGGTCACCTTCATTAAGAGTTTCCAACTTATCCCATGCATATAGCCTTTGCAAATGATTTGTCAGTTAATCCCATTATTTGTTGATTAGAAAGTGCACACAAGAGGGCTTCTCTTTCTCTACAATCATTCTCAAGATCCTTATGCAAGTTTGTCGAACGAGGATTGCCAGATGCCGAGTTATAAGGTGTAACACCATTATGTGTGATCTCCCAAAATCTTCTTACCTAGACATCTCAAATGAGTCTCCATCTGAATCTTCCATACTACATAATTTATTCCACCAAACCTAGGAATATCTCTCTGAAAGATAGCTCAAGATGAAATAGATGAACTTGAACTGTTAGTTGCCATAGGATCTTCCTCAAGCGGTTAAGCATTCTGTAGAGAGGACCAAAGCTCTAATACCAATTGTTAGACAATTCAAATAACCAGAAGACAACTGAGTTGGGGGGTGAATCACTTGTCTCAAATTACCATAACCTTAAGAAATTTAAAACTTTAATACCGGAACCAAAATTCTTAAACCAAATAACAGAATAATAGATAAACTAATTAAGCATAAACAATAATTGGAGAATAAATAGCATCCATATGACACCAAGATTTGTACATGGAAAACCCGGTAAAGGGAAAAACCATGATGGGAAGCCTACCCACAATCAAATAATACTTCTGCAGTAAGTATGTGAATTAAAATTGAGGGGCTTGCACTTGTAGGAAGGACAATAGCCTAGAGCGCACTACTCATCATAGGAGTCTAACTGAATACATAGAAATTCAGACTACAATTCGGAAGAATGAATGAACTGCAAAGATAATATTTCCTATGCCTGAATACAGTTCTGGTTAATCTCAATACCGGAGGGCTAAATCCTCTTACATAAACCCAACTTGATCTCCAATGATCGATCAAATCCTTTGCTTGAATGATATTACATTATTTCCACATTATATATCCATATGCCTTTCCTATATCTTGATATCATCGACAATGAGATCTTACATCATATATATTCAAACCCTCAACCATAAACAATCAGGTCAGCCATGAGACAATAAACGAATTACATAATTACAAAACATGTCGGCCTTAGACCAAATAAACAATATCCAACCCATAAGACATCCCAAAAACACATCTAGAGGTCCAATCCACACGTTACATTAAGCCGATCCATAACCTAGATACACTGAGACCCAATATAGGTCCATACACACCAAAGCAACAGTCCCAATCTACCAAGTCTCAAACATAATCACCATTAGCATCCTGAATATCTACCAGAAGTTGCACCAACACCACTTATGCTTATCATCAAAGATCTTCATCAAAGCTATGCCGGTGAAACCCTTGTCGGAACCACAAACTAAGCTTCCAAGCAAACAGGATAGCATCTGATCACCAGAAAAAAAAACCAACTGATTGAATATGAACATGAGTAAGCTAATTTCATAACCCAAACATACTGGAGCATACCGGATCATGCTAGATCTAAACCAACCAGAAACCACACAACCTACCAGGACCAGAAGAGTGTCGGCAAAGCATCCAAAACAACTAGTGTTGACATAAATGACAAAACATCAACACAACACATAATCAATTCCTCCAAATGGCCAACAAAATTGTCTAATACTTTGATCAATACTATTCACAAAGTTCAAGAAATTTTTCTTGTAGATCTTCAATTGAAACTTTTTTACTCCTATTGATTGCAAAGTTTTTAATGATTGGAGGTGGCTACCAGGGTATAACTTAAAAAAAATTCCTCCTAAGATAATCTACCATAAACTCCTTCCTCCAATTCAATTACAACCAAGATTAAATATGAAATGGTGAGTGAAATTGTTTGAGTCTAAGTGGTTCAGCTTGAGCCTTGCTATTTGAAAATCCAAATTTGAAGCTAAAGCACAATTTGTTGTGTGGAAAATCATCCATTATAAAGTTTTCATGGGAGAATGTCTATCCTTTCTCCCTACCCACTCCAACAAATGTTTATTTTGCCATAAGTTGGAGACAATTAATCATTCCTTTTAGTTTTGTAAAGATGCTCAACAAATTTGGCAAAAAATCCAAACTTGTTTACCTACTATATTTAATAGGAAACTAAATTGGAGATTAGCTTTGTTAGGACTACACTACTCTTAGAATTTGTTATCAAATCTTTTTACAATGTATTCTACTATATATTTAGCTTCTAAGATGCAAAGCTATTTTTTCTAATGCCATCCCTCATGCACAGGGTATTATGCATGGTTTATTTACTTGTATTTTTGTACAACAAGATCCTCTTTTTCTAAATCCTTGTAAAAGAAAATCAGCTAGAACCTTGAGCTCAAGACTCAATTTTATCAATTTCAGTCCTAGTTAAAAGTTGTGCTAAGGATCACTATAATTCTCTTCTCACAACTACAAATCTCATTTGTAAGTAGCATGTACTTGATACCTTGGAGAGAAATGATTTCATTATTATTGTAATATGAAATCTACACTTATATGGTTTTACTTAATGATTTCTAGTTGTTATGCTCCTTGTTGTAAATTTCATGTTTAGTTGTAGTCAATTTCATTGCTCTTTCAAGATATTTTAAAAGACATGTCCTTTGTATTTTATTTTTTATGAATATAAATTCATATTTCCAATAAAAAAATATCATCTGAAATTTATCTCAAACAAATAAAATAATATTTATTTTTTATTTATTTCATACATTTCAATAGTTTAACATTTCCAATTCTTAACTCTCTAAAACCTTAATTAATTAGTCTAGATTAACTATTCTTATGTGCTTAAATTTTATTAGATTGACTTCAAATAAACCAAAGGATTTTTTATTTTATTTTTTAATTGGAAGAAGAAACTTAAAATTTAAGTCAATCAATCTAATATTTCAAGCACATAAGAGTAGTTAACCTATACTAATTAATTAAGGGTTTAGAGTGTTTAGAGTTGAAAATATTAAATCAATGACATGTATGAAAATGCAAATAGAAATTTTTTTTATTTATCTAGATATAATTTAGTATTAAAAGAGATGGGATTTTATACTCTTGTTATCATGAAACTAAAAAAAAATGTCTCTCTATCAATGCAACCACTTAAAATTATCCACTATATCTATGTTGAATCCAAAGAAAAATTCACTTTCCTAGTACTAATTCATGGCCGCAAACTTGTTCTTCAAATTTGTCTTGATAATTTGTGAAACTTTGTGTTACAACTTTAATTAACACTCCATATTGTATGCCACCTTTTCTAAAATTTTGGAAAATGATACTATTAATTAGTACCATTCTTGGGTTGTCATATAATGTAGTTGTTAGGGAATTATGATTTGATCAACCTATTAAAATTAAAAAATATATTAAAAAAACTAGTCTTCGCTCATGTAAATACCTGTAGGAAGGCTAGATACAATACTAAGTTCCTTCTCTAGCAATAATTGAAGTGTGTAGATGTGAATTATTTATCTTTATAGTTCAATGACTTGAATTAATCATTTCCTTTAAATGCAAGGCCACCATATCCATTCATGTTAGGGTTGGGTTGAACACTTATTTAGCTCAACTAGGTTTAGTCAAACCTATTGGAAAATAATAATTTACACGAAAAGATAATATAGGTTTTCTCTTTCAACTTATGTGAAAATAGGAAAAGGGGTAAGTGTTGGGTGTATACAAATGTGTGCTATATGATAGACTAATAGCATGCATTGAGGGATCTATCTTTATGCAAAATTCTCATTTATCAATGTTAATCTATTAAAAGACTTTCTTAAAATAGGCACAAAACCAAATGGGTGATCTAGCATACATATACACATTTTATCATTACATTTTTGTCCCAATTTTAAGGGTTATTTGGATCTTAGAGTGAACATGTATGTCCATGCATGTATAAATTAAAAGCATGCATGTAAAGTAAATTCTAATACCCTCTAGTGATATTCCATGGTGTCAATAAAAGTAGTACAACATATGTATGCAAATTATATGCATTTCCATAAGAATGAACCTCAATAATAATATGCAATCATTTCCATATCTAAATAAAATTAACATTAGTGACATGGTATATACATCCCCTAGAATATGTAATAAATTGCAAGAATGCATAAAAAGAGATCACATCAATGTAAACAAACATGTAGAGAATAACATAAATGCAAAGAGTGACATTACATATGATGATATTTTTTCCCTCATCATTTATATAGATAATGTACCTCTAATTCCAACTTCATCTTATTAATCATGTTAATTCATTTTTATGAGAAATTATTAATTAATTATTTAAAGTGAAACAATTTGCATGATTTGATTTAACAATGGTTGCTTAGCAGAATTTAAACATTGAAAATCTATTGTAAAATAAATATGCTTTTTAAGGAAATTTTGTGATAGATTATTTGATTATCTTCATAGTTTTAGGATCTAGAAGAGATATAACTATTCAATTCTTTCTAACTCGAGAGTGAAATGCACACTAAGTAATTCTAGTTGTTGACATAGAATCTTTACATCTTCCATTAGGGCTTAAAAACTTCATTTCCTCTTTATTTTATTAGTTTCATAAATAGTTTCTTTTAGTGAAGGACTCCTACTATGAGTTTTAATCAAAGACACTCTCTTTATTTTATGTTTAAGATTAAATATTGCATTTTTTGTTAGTCTCAACCGGTACTAAGAGGGGAGGGGTGAATTAGTACATTACTGGTTTTAGCTAATTGAAACTTTTACTTTAAGTTTGAACTAATTAACAATTCACCAATGTAAACATTTACTGTAGAAGATTAAGCATACATGAAAAGATACACAAAGACACATAGATTTATCTCATGGAAACCCAATAGGGAGAAAACCACGGTGTGAGTAGGAACTCACAAAATTTGTACTCTTCTAGAGTACGACCGGTTAAGAGCCATCCATGTTAGGAGATTACAAAGACACTGTTAGGTGCCACCTGATTAAGGGATTTTGAACAAGGCCAGTTAGTGCCTTTACCCTGTTAAAGGTAGCTTGGTTAAAGGAATTAGAACATCAATCAAGATGTCACCCGGTTAAGGGATTTTGTTTTTTAATGGGACCTGTTAAAGTCTACCTAGTTAAGGGATTTATGTTGCAGTTGTTAGAAAGCAACAGATAAATGATCTGCTAAAACTGCTACTCATTAGTCTGGTGAGATCACACTGAAGAATCACACTAGATCGACATTGGTTGTGTCTGTTCTACACAACTCTGATCTCTTGAATGCACTATCAATTCTACGTTATGCCAATTTGTTGATCCTTGAATATCACACTATCGGCCCTCTATAAAACTCCATCTACTAGTCTTCTATCATTCAGCTATGCAATCTCTTAAACTCCCCCTATGTCCTATTTCACATAATCTTCAATCACCTTAACAACAACCATCTCAAGAATGAGATATGTGTATTTATAGATTCTTTTAGTCTATTGCTAACTTTCCCTCCAAAACATACCTTTCAAAATTTTGTTTTCAGGCCTTCAATTACACGTTTGAAATCATGCAAGAATCTCTGTCAACATAGTCGAACATGCCGATAAGTCCACCGGTTGACTAAGAGAAGACTCTCAATTTTTTTAGTTGTAACTGAACGTTACTAGTCTTTTGGTTACCAACTCTTATGGTGTACCGATCAAAACCTATCTAGCTGATTTCTTCTTGTATACCGGTATGTTCTTTTCTTAGCCGGTGAACCTCTTCTGTGCCAATCTACTCACCGCTACCTGATCTTCTTACTATTTACCGGTCTACTCACTGCTTACCAGTCTACTCACTGTCGATGGACTATGCTGATCTACTCACTAGTTGCCGGTCTACTCATTGCTTGTCGGTCTACTCACTGCTGATGGACTGTTCTAACTAAGGAGATGATGTTGCCAACAATGAGAACCATACTATTTACCGGTCATACAAAATAGTATTAGAATGCCAATATTTTTTTCTACAACAAACTCATATTCATTTTTTATTCAGACTATAATTAAACTTAAATAGTGCATTAATGCTTTCTTATACCATTATATTATAGGATTGCTATTATCGATTAGGTTTTTTATTGGTTAATTTTCTTTTTATATATCAATAATATCATGTAAAATAATGTTAATATTTATTATATATTTTGAGTTCAAGAAATATGGTTTCTTTAGTTTTTCCAATCATTACATTCTACATGTTGTTGGCATTTGGCATTAAGTTGTCATTGATGTCAACTGGTAAGTGAGAAGTGGTGATCGATATAATATAAATACACATGAGAGTGAGCTGACAGAATGAAGGTTACCGATACACATGCCTTAGGTCATGTACCGGTAAAGAAGGCTTACCGATAAGGCATAAACTAGGATGAACGTTTTTTGTGTATTATGATGACACAACAACCGGTGAACATAATAAAGAAGAGGTTGATGGTCAAACCGGTATCATAAACCAAACTGGAAATCAACTTGGGTGAACAAAGTATGTCAAACAAACATAGGAATTCAAGTAAAGGTGGATGTCGACAAGCATGATAGTTGGATGCCAAGTGGAGGTACCACACAGGTCGGTGGAGTGTGCACCGAGGTAACAAATCTGTAGGCAGGTCGATCTTTATGAGGAACCCACAAGTCATGGAGGATGCTAGAAGATTGCGGCTCGAGGAAGGCAAGCTGGAAAAACAATCGCATTGATCTTGCAAGAAGATTTGATCTTTGTACCTACTAGATGAAGGAAACAACAAACCCATTAATGGTGAGTGATAGAGGAAAGAAGAAAAGTGTGATGCAAAACTCCAAATTTAGAAAACGCACATTGGAATGCAAAGTTCAGTTGGTGATTGAATGTTCTCATAAAGATCATATCTCTGAAAAGAAGATCGTATCAGAGGGAATCCGGATCAAGTTTGAAAAGAAAAACCTAACATAGGAGTGTTTGAATGCATTCTTGGTGGGAAACCATGAAGATAAATACATGAGCTCAAAATAGAGCAAGGTGATGCTTGTAGTAGAGGCAGAAGAGGAAAAAGGGAAAAAGGATAGCTTAAGTGAAGGGAAGGATCATCTTTCCTCAGGAGTTATTCAAAGAAAGTTGCATAGTGAGTAAGCAAGCAAACCAGTGAGGTGTGAAAGAGCAAGACAACATCCAAGTGTGACACGATAAGTTGTGAGACTGTGTGTGTGTGTGTGTGTGTGTGTGTGTGAGAGAGAGAGAGAGAGAGAGAGAGAGAGAGAGAGAGAGAGGTCAAGAATTAGAGAGCGACCTTACAACTGGTAGTGTGAGATCCAGTGGAGAAGAAAAGACTGTCAACCGACAGTAAGCTTTTTGATCAAGAGTTGCAAAATTCATTTACAACAAGAATCCATTACTGCATCTAAATTGTATTTCAATATATACATCACCAAGTTGGAGCTTGGTGCAAAGGTTGGTACTCCTTGGGTTGGTGCCCTAAATCTTTGTAATCCAGTGTTTTACTTGTGAGGCTAGATTGGAGCAGTAGACTCCAGTAACGTTTCTCACTGAGGTTTTTCCCATATTGGTTTTTCCTTGTATATCTAGTGTTTTGGGTTGCATTTGTGTGATTGTTCTCTTTAGTTTCCTCTTTTTGCTTAACCAATTTGATAGTTTAGTGCTTGAGATAATAACCAGTATTTAGAAGTTGCTTTAAGAGTCAAAATATTTAGGAACCGCTGATTTACCCCTCCCTCAGTGGTATTCTGTGTTCAATAATTGGTATCAGAAGCCTAGGTTCCTAGTTATTTGTAAACCTTGGGTAGATTCTGGATTTAGAACACAATGGCTAGGAATGAGTCTTCTTCCTCAAAAGCCCCTATGTTTGATGGATCCAACTATGCCTTATAGAGCAGAAGAATGGAGACCTATATTTCCTCCCTTGGTTTTTATGTGTGGATGTCTGTCAAGGATGGGTATGTTGTTCCTAGTGTTCCTCCCACTGATCTGGATGCCAAGAAGGAGTATGATGATAATGAAAAGGTAAAACATGCTATCTTAAGCGGGTTGTCTGATAATGAGTTTGTCAAAGTCATGCACTGTGCATCAGCCAAGAAAACTTGGGATAAATTATAGAGGTTATTTGAAGGAGATGCAAAAGTCAAAGAGGCCAAGATGCAAGCACTAAGGCCAACTTGAAGGCATCAAGATGAAGGATGAAGAAAAGATTACAAACTACCTTCACAAATTTGATGAAACTGTGAACACCATCAGATGACTTGGAGAAGAAATTGCAGATGAGATTCTTGTCAAGAAGGTACTTAGATCTCTCACACCCAAGTATGATACTAAGATCTCTGTCATAGAAGAAGCCAAGGATATGAAGACCTTCACAATGGATGAGATATTTGGCTCACTGATAGCCTATGAAATAAGAACAATTGGTGATACTTCCTTAAGGAAAGAGGCAAAATTCAACGCCACCAAAAGGGGCAAAGAAGTAGCTACTCATAAAGAATCCAGTGAAGACTCTGATGTAGAAGTAGAAAAATTTGTCAGAAAGCTCAAAAGAGGATCCGACAAGTGTAAAGGAAAGCTACCACTCAAATGTTTCAATTGTGGTAAGGTCAGATACTTTGCTGCAAAATGTCCCTACAAAGAAACGGGTGGAGATGAGTCAAGAGAGTTTGGCAAATCTGCTAGCAAAGATAGAGAAAGAAATGTCTACCGGAAAGGAAGGAGAGGCTAGCGAACTAGAACAACCTATATAGTATTGAGGATGATACAACAGATGAAGAAAATGCATCAGAAGACAACTACCATGAGAATGACAAAAAAGTCAATCTCTTTATGGCACTTGATGAACTGATTGGTGAAGATGATGAAGAAGAGGATATTGAAGTTGAAGTGGATTTAGAAGGTGAGATAATAATTTCTCTTGAGGAATTGAGTAAAACAAGAAGAGAACTCTAGAAGGTCAAACTTGTTGCAGTAGATGAACAGGGACTCTTGAAGTAATCACTAGATGAGTCCAGTCAAGTTATATCTGACTTAAAACTGTAGCTGGAAGAAACCAAGAGGTATATGTGAAGTTAGATCCTCTAATTTGATGAAGAAGCAAAAGGAGCATCAAGATCTGGAAGTAGAGATAGTGAAGCTGAGAAATGAGCTTGAAGAAAGTAAGGAAGAAATAAAAGTAAGGAGCAAATATGAAGGCAACACTGAAGCCTTAAACAAGATGTTGAGAAAATACAAACAATCAAAAGATACCAGTGGCTTAGGATTTGAAGAAGGTCAAAGTTAAAACAACAAAGACACATCTGATAAAGAAATAAAGTTCAACTGTTCAAATGAAGGTGAAGAAAGGAAGGTATTCACTATAGGCAATGATACCAGTAAAAATACATGCAAATGTTGTTGGAAATCTCCACACAAACCGGTATACACAATAAATGAACCAGACACCACACTCATTGTATTGACATGTAGATCTAAGGAGAAATGCAAGAGTTGACCATGAAGGATACACCGGAATCAACAGCATGAAGGGAAGACCCTCGATGAGGTAGTGTCTTGCAGGACCAAGGCAACCTAACTAGTATGTTGCAAACTTTCATGGTTACTGTTACCGGTGTAATAAATTTGGGTATAGAATAGCTGACTATAGATTAATCAATAAGCCCTCCATGAGTTATGAAATTAGAAATTTATTTAATGCACTCTAGGATATGAATGTTGTCTGTTATTAGTGCAATGGATATGGTCATAAGAGTTTTGAATGTAGGAAGAATAAACCGATGCCCTACAATAATTTTAAGGATTTATCTTTAAGTGAAAATGTGAAATGCTATAACTATCAAAAGTTTGGACACATAGCAAGGTTGTGTAAAAACATGAGGATCAAGTAGAAGAAGACAAATTCTGATCAAGAACTACCAGCTGGACCTGAGCACAATATAGCAACTGACAAGAAGAAGGAAACCAAACTGTTATGGGTTGAGAAAGAAAAAGAAAAGGCAGAATCAAGTCTGATAGTGCAGACTACCTTACATGCTGAAAGGAAAAATCTATGGGTTGTAGATAGTGGTTGTTCCAATCACATGACCAGTGATAAAAAGAAATTTATCAAACTTGAAGACTAGAATGGTGCTTCAGTAAGATTTGGAGACAACTCATCCATCAAAATAAAGGAAAAGGGTACTCTAAGCATCGATAGAAAATTCAAGGCACATGATGTATATTATGTGGAGGGCCTAAAGCACAATCTACTAAGTGTGAGTTAGATGTGTGACAAAGGTTATAAATTCACCTTTGACTCAATGTGTTGCTAGATAAAGAAAGACACTATCGGTCAAGTTGTGGCAAAAGGAAAGAGAATGAATGGAAATGTTTATAATTTGAAGGAATGCTATGAGTCCCAATGTATGACGGGATAGGTTGATGAAAGCTGGCTATGGCATCGAAGATTAGGCCACATAAACTTTTATAAATTAATTACCGTAAGTAGAAAGGTGTGTGTGAGGAATATTCCACTCATCATCAAACCGGTAAGCACATTTTGTGATGAATGTGTGAAAGGAAAGAAAACCAAGGTGAGTTTCAGGACAAAAGAGCACAACACCTCAAGACCACTTGAAATTATGCATACAGATCTGTGTAGTCCAACTAGGACAAGAGCTCTTGCCGGTGAAAGATATTTTATGCTCTTTATTGATGATTACTCAAGAATGACCTGGGTCACCTTCCTCCAAGATAAGTCACAAGCATTTGACAGATTCAAGATCTTTAGGAAAATGGTGGAAAAAGAAAGTGGGTGCAAGTTAAAATGTCTAAGATCAAACCAGGGTGGAGAGTTCACATCAAATGAGTTTGAAGATTATTGTGAAAAACATGGAATTAGAAGGAAATATTCAGCACCTAGGACACCACAGCAAAATGATGTGGTAGACAGAAATAACAAGATAGTTAAGGAGATGGCCAGAACCATGTTAAATGAGACCAGTCTGCTAGATGCATATTGGAAGGAAGTTATTCATATGGCTACATATACTTTGAACCAAGTTCAATTAAGAACAAATAGCAGAATGATACCTTGTGAGTTGTCGTATGACGGGAAGCCATCAATCAAATACTTCAAAGTATTTGGAAGTAAGTATTTTATCAAAAGAGATATGGATGGCCTAGGTAGCTTTGACTCCAGGAGCGATGAAGGAATCTTACTTGGTAATTGATCCAATAGTAAGGCCTGCAAATGCTACAACAAAAGACTAAGAAGATTCATTGAGAGTGTGCATGTAAAGGTTGATGAGGACATGTACAAGGGAAGTCAACCACAAGATAATCAGTATGATTATTTCGGTGAGGAAGGTGAGGAAGCTCAGTTAGACGATGAACCAGAAGAAGCATCTAAGAAGGCTCCCAACCGGTATATGCAGTTGAATCACCCGGAAGAGAAAATTATAGGAAACAAGAGTGATGGTGTACAGACTAGAAGAAGACTTGCCATAAATGATGAACAAGTTAACTTCTACCTCATGACTGAAGTGGAACCTTGAAAACAATAGCAATAAAAATATTAATTAGCACTAATACATTTGGGGTTAAATTCCAACAAAGGTTTTCGACGGACAAGGAGCATTGTGTGAAAATTTGATTTTTTTAAACAAAAATGCTTGTGTTCAATGGAATTCTGACGACCTCGAGCATTTTATTAAAAAAAAAAAACACAACGCATTTTCATTTTGAAAGCACAAGTGGCAAACATCTTGCCTCCCTACCCCTCTCGCCAGAGCGATCTCTACACAAGCAAGGTAAGGTTTTTTTCGAATTAATCCATTTTGTGCATTCCTGCGATCTTGGTAATGTATTTTATCATAGGTTGAAAATGATAGGCTGGGGATTCGTTCAAAATCATAATCCCTCCAATTTCTTGCTATATTTCGATTGGCCTGCAAAGGTGGAGTTCAAATTGTTTGAGACCATGCCATTATTTACTTCTCCTCACCACAAATCGGCTGGGTAATACTTTTGGTATTCATTTGTTTGTTTTGTTTGTTTTCATTTCACAGTTCCTGCAAATTGTGGCAGATATATATATATATATATATATATATATATATATATATATATATAGTATCGATCTTTTATTGCTTAATTTCTCAATGTTGTCTCTGCTCTAAATTAAACCCAACCAAATATGCCATTATTTTTTATTTGCATTAACCTTGATTATTTTTGTTTAGCACCGATCTGGCGAAGTACATGGGCAGGGATCGATTTGGTTTGTTTGAAGGCTTAATCGGTACCCATGAGGGTAAATTCGCACCCTCCATATCTCCCTTTTTGAAACCCTACGTCCTGAATCTTGTTGGACAAGAACTGACCTATATTCCAATGCTCTCTCTATTATGCTTTGATGGATGTCCATACCTTGTTCGAAAGCTCCTTTTTTGTCACATGCAGGGAGGATGCTGGCAAACATTTAACTATTTGCTATATGTCTGTAAAAAAATTCTTTCGTTGTCAAGGTAAGGTTTATTTATCAACAATAAATATGAGAAAACATTAGTGTAATCTCTGAGACAGTATCTAAAAGAGTAGGGTATAAATGAGGGAGAGATGAATGTCAAGACAAAACAAACACTAGTAATGATGAATTCTTATTAAGACAAATCAAAAGCCATCATTACAATTCTTGACCAAAGACAATATTTTTGGAATCTTAGAGGGGCTCGTGGAAGTTGCAACTCTGAAAGTTTGTAATGGAAACAAGTGCATGGACCATTAGCTACCATGATAGTTTCTCACACCTATTAAGGAATAGTCTCCACTCTAGAACCAAAGGTTTCACATGGACTTACATCCTAACATGAGGAATTTGTACCATGAAGAGGGCAAATTAGTAGTCCATTGTAAAGAGCCATTACTACAAATAAGAGTGCAAAAGTGACAATATGAGAATAAGGATAGTATGTCATATTGTCATGTATTTTTGTGACGGTATAGAGAAAACTCTAACAAGAGAAAAATAAAAAGCAATTTCCTAGAAGCTTTCAATTAGTTGGCATATCAATAGTATGGTCCAAATCTTAATGAGCAAGGATCATGCTAGTGACAATCGTAGACTTTGAGGATGTTCCATAAATGGAGGTCAATAAGCTATAGAAAGACAATAATGATCATCCAAAAACAAGGTTTATAGAGTCCATCAGATAGAGACAACCAAAGACAACCAAACAAAAACAATGACACAAGATTCAATTGAAATCGCCTTTTTTCATGCAATCACATGATATAGTGCAGCCATCTAAAAACAATGATTAATGACAGCCAAGTTGTTGTAGACAATGAAGATACCTAAAAGATTTTATATCTTGAAGAAAACCTATAGAAAGGACTTACAAGATTAGTCCTATGACTATTGAGATAAGAGCACATCAAGTGACTAGAAGAAAAAAACATATTATTGGTTTAGTCCATTGGCCTTTAGGAAGGCACGAGTCATAACCGTTCTCAAAACATCACTCATCATTTCAAAAAAAAATCTTTACATTTTCTATTGTAGGAGCAGCTATATGTAGTATTTTGCTTTTAGTTTTAACATCTTTTCACCTTGTGCCAACCAAATGATAGAGAATAAGGAGTGATTGAATCAAAGTTGACATTAAAAAACCCTTCAAAATTGTAAAACGCAATTAATTTAAATAAATGGCAATGCTAACTCATAATTGTAATGTATCCATCAAATAAAAATGTGTACATTGCATAACAAAAAATAGAAAGACATAAACTTGTTCGCAAAATGAAAGATAGTATAAAACATAGGGTCTTTCCCAATTTCATCAATTTGTGTTTTAATGATACATAAATGTCAATAAGTGTTTTGAAAATAATACATTTCATTTTAATCTTGTTTAAGAGTCAAATCTAGACTGGATCCTACAAAATCTAGACCGTCTAGTTGTCCTGCTTCTTCTCCTGAATGGGGTTGTGTAGTTCATAAACAGTAGATTAGATGAAAAATGATTGGCCACATGTTCAATCGAGTCACCATACACTGTAATTGTGGTTCGTCCTTGTGCATGGGTGTATGTAAACATGCACAACAATTCAAATTATGGAAGAATCATGGGCCAAAAGATCATGGAAAGATGAATGTGCCACAGTTGTCGACTGACACCAACATGTGGCATGAGAAACCAATTCCAACAATCAATTTGAAAGATTGACATAGGGTCCAAAAAGTGTTGTATTTTGGCATGGACATTCCACACATCCCTATTGGGGTCATCAATAATTTTTAGAACACGGGTTCTTATTACATTATCAGGAAGTGCCAAAAGACGTGAAGATTTTCACTGCTAGCAATAAGAATTTCCAATAACCTATAGATGAAGAGAATGAAATACTGTAAGTTTTGTGTTAACTATAGCATTCAAAATATGAAACAAATAAAGGCTTCATCTTGATTATAAATAGGGATAGAAAATCACAAACATTCTCTGCAGCACACATGTAATGTACTTAATTGATGTGTCACTTAGATAATGCAAATCACAAGTGTGACAGACCTGTATAGACATATACATCAGTAGAGTGAATATGAGGTTTATATAGATAAATGTTATATGAATATGAATGAAATATAAACATGGAAAAGGAAAAATAGACATTTGAATATGTGGGACTTTTTTGTTTAAAAGACAAATCAGTGAGGTGCCAAGTAAGCCCAAACCGTTAAGTTTGATAGTCCATGTTGGATAAAACGTCATGTATCTCATTGCAAGAAATCAAAACACGGGGAATTGTCAAGCATATCTACACTATCACTGCTAATATGAAATAACGAGTATAAATAAATGCATTGTTTGATATAAATATATAGCAGCGACTGATAATCAGTCATAAATAGATATGCAAAGTGTACTTCATGCCATGATAATGGCCAACAACAATTTTTCTACAATAAGGCACTAGAGAGGACATCTATCTATATACGTAGAGAATGCACATTGTACCAATTGAATACCTTCGAATTACCTTCGATGGCCACAGATTGTCAACCTGCTAACATGGTATTTTATTTTGTCATTTACAGTCAATGACATGTATCTGAGAGAAATCAAAATGTCAACCACTAATAACAGTCCTACATTACTCTTAGAAATCATGTGAATGTTGTTCGCCCATAGCACTATCAAAATCCAAACACCTACCTGGAATTCTTTGGGCAGAGTTCAATGATGACTTCAACACCAAGGGAGCAATTTTTGCACCATTTTCATCAACAACAAAACATAAAACATCTAAAAGGACAAGAATCATTGAATGTTCGAATACCCCTTCACTGTGACAGTTTAGAATTAACTTGTGTAGGATGCAATAGACCCAAAAACATTCACATGAGCTTCCTCTACTTCAACCATTCTCTTCTTCCTCTTCCTCCTCGTATAACTTTATGAGGGGATCACAAACAACTCAAAATTAGGGATATCGTATGACATGTCATTACCACTACTCTATCTACATTGTTGCTGAACTTGAGCATGATCCTTTCTTGCATTAAACCATGACCACATGTGAATAGGGATAGTTTCTGTTGGATTATTATGTGAACTGAAGTTGAATGTTAGAGCATAAAAATGCTCAAGACCAAGAAAGAATCTCTTCACATAGAATGCATAAGGATAGGTGGATTTTCCTAAAGATTCACATAAGGATAGGTGGATTTCCTAAAGATGAAGGGATAAGACTTAACAAAAAGAGGACTTAGGATGATGACAAGGAGGATTCATTTAAGGATATGGCATATTCACCTAAGGGATAGTGTATTCTCCCAAGAATATGGAAAAATTATTGATTGGTGGAATGACATACTAGATCAAGGAATGATACAAGGGTAGATTCACCTAAATATAGGGTAAATTCAGCTAAAAGGGTACCCATGAGATTGTGGTACTGAGTACCTATCTATGGATGGTGTATTTGGATACAAGTATGATGAAACCATGCTTGTGTATGATGAAACAAAGTCCAGATCTCTATTATAGGTCCAACATAATCTCTATTATTTGAGACACCATTTTATTAGCATATCCAATTAGGGTAATTTATGGGTTTAATTATGGATCATGTTGTCTATTTCCATGCACTATTGAACTTATTTGGATGTATTGTGATTATTTTAAATTTGAAGTTATAAATAAATTATGTTTGTACCTTAGAAAGGGTAACTCCAATTGATGTTTGGGCAGATTATTTGAAAACCTATGGTGATTATTGCCCTATGTTATGTAATGGAGTTATTTTTACACTAAGTAATTAACTAGAAAAATGAATTTGTATTGTTGTACAAGTATGATGAAACCATGCTTGTGTGTTTATATGTTTGTGCATCCTACTGAGAACCAACCTCACTATTGAGGAACTCAATAAATGTGATGTTAAGTAGAAGAATGGAAAACTCAAGAAGCTATGGTGACATATTGTGGCATTAGTAGGGATTATCTCTATTGACCACACCTTTCAAAGATAGTATCCCCTATTTCTCCTCATAGAATGGACCACTGGATGGCTCATAGTGGTATCCTATCCTACATTTATCTTGATGGCATTGCTGATAGTTGGTATGTGGTTCTTGGTATGGGTTTCCTCTTACCCTATTATCTTATTTATATCTTTGTTCCAACATGTGGAGATTGATTTTTGTCATGCTATGATGATTTTCATGTTTGCATGTGTTTTGACATTATGCAAATAGATATGATGTCACACCATACTTATGTTTTGATATAGTGTAGGTGATGGTTACATGTTGTTGATGGTAGCGATTTGGGTTCAAAGACACAATTCCACACACACACACAAATATTTGAAGATGCATTTTATATTATTCCTTCTTAGTGGCGATTAGTGTTGGAAGATTTGCACACATGTAGAGAGGAACTCATGTTAGATACAATAGGTTGTGTTTGATAACATATGAATGTGCCTCATGATGTATACATATAGCTTTGGTGTGTGACATGCATGCACATTTTTCCATAAGACATATTGCTATGTGGCATGTGCCCTATGCATGTCTTCTTTGTGAGGCACGTTGCTATGTGCAATGTGGCCCTAGGTGTGTCTTCTCTATGAGGTGTATTGCCATGATATGTCAGGATTTGTAGTGTGCAGGCCACAAATGCATGCATGAGGGACTATTATTATAGTCATGTTTTTTGGGCATGTAGCCTAGGAATGTCTTCTACATTAGGTACATGGCCATGCCATGTGGGAGTTTTTGTCTTCATGCCACAATTGCACACATGAGGGACTATTGTTGGAGGCATGATGAATCTTCACTCCATTTAGCCACAATTTCTAGCCATATAGTTATGTAATGTGCACTTATAAGGATTGTGAAGTTTCCTTCAATTATTGATGATCTCTCATCTTTGTTGCATGGGCCCAACAATTTTATTTTATCTTGTTTGAATTAGTTTAATCACTATTGTGAGTTTTCTCTATTGTGTAGTTATTGTGGCTATGTTTGATTTGCTATTGGAATTGAACACATTTATTTGACTTATTATTGGTACTATTTTTTCTTTCTTTCAATATTTATGATCTTTGGTAGTTTAGTGAAACTCTTGCTATTTTTAAATGTTGCCTTCTTTTTTGTGATGTGATTCCTCACCAAGATCGACGTAGATAACCTTGGATGAGTGTATATAAGGAATCAAACATTGGGAAAATTTGAGGATAGGGGTAAGTGTTTGTTGTATGGGTAGCTATGATCCACTTGTACATTCTTAGTGATTATTGACGGCTATGTCTTGGAGGCTAATCCCATTAAACTAACAAGGGGGAAGTCATACATAATCGTATGGATCCTCCCTAGTTGTGTCTGGATTCAAGACCATCATTTCATATGGTTCTTGGTTACTTTGTGAGACCATGGCATCCTCTTAGACCAATATGTGAGCCTTGTATTGTTATCCCTGCAATGTGGATGAATAAGTGTATGTTAAAATAAATTCTTTGCTTAGAATACTCAAAAATGTCTCTCAAAAAGTCTGCAACAAGCAAACTTTTAGTAATAATTTGCAGACACAATGCTCAAAAATTCACACAATCAACTACATTAAATACGTTCTCTATTAAGTTCAATGTTTTAAGATGAAAAAGAAGAGTTAAATGGTTTTGGTTCAATTTGCAATTTTTGTGAAGCTTTTGCACTGAAGTTTCCATAGCTTGATTTGTTTGCCTGTGAAGAAAGACCATGTCAAATAATATCAGCGAAGAACAAAATAAGGAGACAATTGCTAGATTATGGTCTAACTTGAAAAGAAAAGGTGATGGGAAATGTTATTGTCCCTGCAAAATTTGTAAGAGCTTAAAGAATAGAAGACTTCTAATCAAAACAACTAAGAAACATTGTAGGCAGCATGGTCACATTGAAGGGGGACATGGTTATCATCCACTAGTAAGTTGTTCATTATATCGTTTTAACAATTTATATACATAAGAAATCACTTGATAATGAGATCATGATCACGCTTTGTTTATGTATATCAATTTTATATAGGTGGAGCACCCTGGAGCACATGGTATGGATCAACAAAACCCTGAGAATATGGTTTTTGAAGTGGAGGAACATGGAGGTGTGAATATCAAAGCTGAAGATAATGATCCCATGGAAGATGATGATCATGCACTAGAAAACACAATTGAAGATGATGGTACAAATACATTGATCCATGACACATTTAGTACTAGCACAACTGATCATGATGATCAGGATGACCTTGATGTTCATGATTTACCTCTTCTTGAGAAGGAATATGAGACCCTTTACAAAGGCTCCCAAATGACTCTTCTCTCTGTTGTATTGTTGTTGGTGAACTTGAAGGTTATGAATGGTTTATCCAACATAACAATCTCACGTATGTTAAGGTGTGTCATACATGTCATTATAGTTAATAAATGGTGAATCGTGTACCATTAATATTCTTTATATTAACACCTCAAACTTTTTTTTTTGTTGTAGATTGATAGGTGAGTTTTTCTTACCACCATCAAATATTCTACCTCGCTCATACCGAGAATTATCTGCCATTATGAAAGATATTGGAATGGAGTATCAAACAATAGTTGCTTGTCCCAATGATCATATTATATATCATAAACAACATGAATTTGGAACAGAATGCCCTGAATGTCATATCAGTAGATATCAAACAGATCAAATAACAAAAAAGGTGCCTCGCAAGGTTCTTCATTATATTCCCATTATTCCACATATGCAACGATTATTCAGGTGCACTAGCTTGGCACAATTTATGGATTACCATGCACACAATAGAAGTCGAGATGACATTATTCAAATGCCTGTGGATGGTTCAACATTTATGGACATAGAGGAAAAGTGGCCACACTTTAAAGAAGAACCTCGTAATCTTAGGCTTTCATTGGTAGCGGACAGTGTCAATCCATTTGGAGAGTTGAGATCTGTTTACTCGGTGTGGCCTATTTTTGTTATCAACAATAATATTCCTCCATGGATGTCAATAAAGAGGGAGCACATAATGTTGGCAATGATTGTTCCAGGTATTTTATCATTTAATAGTCATCTACATTTAATTATAAATATTGCAGTAAAATGGTCATAATAATTATGTAATGTTTTTGTTCATTCCACTAGGCACGTACCAAGTTAAAGATATGAATGTATATATTGAGCCTCTTATCGATGAGTTGTTGGAGTTATGGAATGGTGTGACCATGTATGACATCTCTAGACCAATAGGACAAAGACAATTTCAATTCCATGCAATGCTTGTATGGACAATACATGATGCCCCAGGGCTAACACATTTTTGTGGTACGTTGTAATGTTCAAGTTGCACATGATAATTATAATTATAAAAATTAACAGATTTAATAGAATTATGCATTATCTTGTAGGTCTTCAAACAAAGGGAAAATTTGCATGTCCAGTTTGTGGTCCAAAGATGAAATCCCGTCATTCAAAAAGTTTAGGAAAGCAAGTGTTTGATGAGTATAGGCACTTCCTTCACAAAAATCATAAGTACCGGAATACTGAAAAACATATTTTCAATGGGAAAGAAGAGACTACATCAAATCCACGAAGAATGACTCCTCACTTATGGAAGTTGGAATATAATAGAATTAATCGTCAAGGTAATGTCATTCCATCTAATGGTTTATGTTTGGAATTTGAATTTTTCTATCGTGTTTTGTTTACTGATGATGTAATTGATGATACTGAAGGTCATCAAGGCATGGATGGCCACCTTCCAAAGGGACTAAAAAGTTATCCCAGACAATTCAGTAGGTTGCCTTACTACAAGCAGCTACAAATTGTGCATTTGTTTGATACAATGCATATTGGAAAGAATATAACAGAGACATTATGGAAAATATTGGATGGAAGGCGTGACAAAGAAAAAGTTGTCAAAATTTGTAGTGACATTGTGGAATCCAATCATGCAATGAAAAATGTCATTCAATCAAATAGCAATGGAGATCAGAGTAATATAAGTGCCCTTCCTTGGTTATTAACGGAGCAACAAAGCAATTCTATAAAAGAAGTCATATGAAAAATTCGATTTCCCACAGGATTTGCTACGAACATAAACAATCTCATATCAAAGAAGAGTGAATTTGGGCCAGGGATGAAAACGCATGATTGGCATACCTTCATTAAGGTAATTCACATTCTTGTGTATTTACTATATATTTGTATACTGCGCATGTACTTTTCATTGTATTATGTTAGAAAACAATGAAAAGATCATTTTATAATTGTTGCAGTATGTTCTACCTCTATCTCTCCCAGACCACTTTGACAATAATATCAAGCAAGTCATATATGATCTTGGAAAATACATGAGGTAAGTAGTGATGTTTGTTCAATTTGTTGTATAGATATTATATTTGCCATTTGTTTTACTTGTTATGCAATATATTGTATATTATTTTGTAAAGTCTCGTTTATATATTTTTGCGTCTTCAATCTCTTTTAGGTGGTTGTCATCTAAAGAAATCCACAAGGAAGATATAAAATATTGGAAGAGAAAAATCCCTCATCTAATGTGTGAAATGCAAAAGTATCTACCTTCAACTTTTTTCAATGCACAAGAACACTACCTCATACACCAAGTTGAGGAGATCGAATTGTGTGGACCTGTACACACTAGGTTAATGTGGATGGTTGAGATGCACTTGAAATTTTTGAAGGGTTTGGTTCAAAAAAGAGCACATCCTGAGGGTTCTATGGTGGAGGGATATATGGCATACCAAACTATGGTGTACATTACTGAATATCTTCCTAAGTTCGCAGCAAAAATCCACGTAGATTGCATTTGGGATCCCAACCCCATTAATAAATTCAAAGGGGAGCACTTGATGGGGAAAGGTAGATTGAAGAAAGTGAGAGGTAATTATAAGATGTTATTGTAGTAAATTAATTCTTCATCTTCTAAATAAATCAGTTGTAAGTGGTCTATTAATTATTTATACAGTTGGTCGGGAGTGGGATGCGCTACATTTGTATATTGCAAACAATCTTGATTGGATGACGGTGTG